>NC_021164.2:955961-957575 GCF_000331145.2 Cicer arietinum
TTGCGCCATGAGAGTTTTGGCGGCTTTGGAATCAAAAGCAAAAGGTCTAGGAGTATATGGAGATTCAGCCCTAGTCATTAATCAGCTTAACCAAGAATGGGAAACTCGAGATAAGAAGTTAATACCTTATTTTACCTACATAAAAGAATTGTCTTTAGAATTTGACAAAATCACGTTTCACCATGTCCCTCGAGAAGACAACCAATTGGCTGATGCTTTGGCTACTTTATCATCTATGTTCCAAATAAATCGAAACGATGAAATCCCGTCAATTAAAATGGAGAGTCAAGATTATCCAGCCTACTGCCATGTCATGGAAGAAGAAACTGACGGAAAACCGTGGTATCACGACATCAAACATTATCTTATAAATAGAGAATATCCTCCCGGAATATCGAAGAATGAGAAAAGAACTTTGAGACGGTTATCCGCGAGCTTTTTGTGAACGAAAATATTTTGTATAAGAGGAATCACGATATGGTACTCCTGAGATGTGTTGATGTTAATGAGGCGAAGGAAATTCTACAAGATATCCACGATGGCTCTTATGGGATCCATATGAATGGACACGCCATGTCTAGAAAGATTCTTCGGGCCGGATATTATTGGCTCACTCTAGAAAAAGATTGTTATAATTATGTAAAGAAATGTTATAAGTGTCAAATATATGTTGATAATATCCACGCCCCACCAGTGCCCCTGAACACCCTTTCAGTGCCCTGGCCGTTCTCAATGTGGGGCATAGACGTCATCAGAATGATCGAACCGAAAGCATCAAATGGACATCGCTTCATCTTGGTGGCAATTGATTACTTTACCAAATGGGTAGAAGCAGCTTCATACGCCAATGTAACCAAAAATGTGGTAGTCAAATTTATAAAAAGGGAATTAATATGTCGTTATGGTCTACCAAGCAAGATCATTACTGACAATGCCACAAACCTAAATAACAAAATGATGGATGAATTGTGTGCCACCTTTAAAATTCAACACCACAATTCGTCCCTGTACAGACCAAAAATGAATGGTGCAGTTGAAGCAGCAAATAAAAACATCAAAAAAATTATTCAGAAAATGGTTATAACATACAAAGATTGGCATGAGATGTTGTCATTTGCACTACATGGGTATCGTACTTCAGTACGCACTTCAACTGGGGCAACCCCTTTTTCCTTAGTATATGGGATGGAGGCTGTGCTACCTATTGAAGTAGAAATCCTCTCGCTCAGAGTATTAATGGAAGCTAAACTAGAGGAGTCGGAATGGATACAAACGCGTTTTGATCAATTGAATTTGATTGAAGAAAGAAGGTTGACGGCCTTATGTCATGGGCAATTATATCAGAAAAGACTGAAGAAAGCGTATGAGAAAAAAATACGTCCTCGAGAATTCCAGGAAGGTGATCTGGTGCTGAAAAAAATCTTACCCATTCAAAAGGATTATCGTGGGAAATGGACTCCTAACTATGAGGGACCATACGTCGTGAAGAAAGCTTTCTCAGGTGGAGCTTTGATCCTTACGAATATGGATGGAAAAGATTTAGCTCTTCCTGTAAACTCAGACGCCGTAAAAAAGTATTATGCTTAAATAATGAATACCCGTTAGGTTGAAAAC
>NC_021164.2:959941-960190 GCF_000331145.2 Cicer arietinum
AAGCCGAAAAAATAAATTTCACCATATTGTAATATAATATTCATAATACGTCTTTATCAACTAAAAAAAATCATAACAACAGATAAATGTTTTCGCCCTTAGGATTAGAATTAATGGTCGCGGCCGCCGGATGAAATTCATCCTCGCTCGCCGCACCATATTACTCACTCTCAATCGTGGGTGGCCTTTGTGTCGCGACATATCCGACAACGTACGAGCAAATAATTTAATAGATTATTTCACCGTCGT
>NC_021164.2:960275-1012287 GCF_000331145.2 Cicer arietinum
ATTATTATTATTATTATTATTATTATTATTATTATTATCATTATTACTATTATTACATTTTTTTATTTTTATTTTTTTGATACATATATAAATAAAAATAATAATAAAATTTGTCAACACATCAATATTTTCTACCCTAGAACTACGTGAGTTTTGATTTCCCTATTGCACCTGGGGAGACGTAGGAGCAAGGTCTTTCCCTTGTCAAACCAAATTAATAAAACAAATATTTTTTTTTCTTTCATTAATGTAAATAATTTAATTTTTTTTATTATTCTTTTTGGGGTAAAGATAAATAAATAAATAAATAGTTTGTATGTAATTAATTATAGGGTAACTGTCTTAACGGACATTGTAGGGCGATAATACTTCCCTACTCGTAATCGACTCCCGAATCCAAATTTTTGATTCAAAAATATTATTTTAGGTTTTATCCAATTTTTCCTTTAATAAAAATAAAATTGGTGGCGACTCTTTTTTTTTTTTTTCGCGGACAAACTGGACGCGACAGGCTGGAAACTACTCCCAAATTTCGGAGTTTGAATTACAAATTATGAATTTCATGTATGAAGGTTGTCAACTAAATTTGGCATACTTTGTGAAATCTGTCATGTTTGAATCCCAAGAGGCAATTGGATTACCATATGCAAAGGAAGTTTCCCAAATTTTGGAACACTTTGGGGTGGACTTCTCAGATGAAGTCATGTATACACCCGCAAAAGAAAATATGTTGGATATGGGCGTCCTGCCTAGCATGTGGATAGTATGGAATGAGCAACTTGAATCTTTTGTGCATAAAGGTGATTATGATCAACCATCTGATGCTGCTCAAGAATACACTGTTGGACCCTCAAATGCTGCTGCCCAGGCTGATGAAGATGGCGAGGATACAGCCTCTGATGATGATTATATCTCCAATCAAATGCTCATGGCTCGCCTTGATTCTTTCCAAACCTTCTTCCAAACTCAATTAAAAAATCTGACCACTTCTGTCAACACTCGCTTCCAGAACATTGAAACTACTATTGCTCGCAACTAGGACGAGTTATCTCAAGACATTAGTAGTTTATCTGACAAACTTGATCATTTTCACATTCCAACGGATTTTGATCGACACTAGGATTGTATTTGTAATACGTCGAAATACTACCTCATATTATGCCTTGTAGTTTGTTTCATGTCTTAATTTGTAGTTTGTCTTATGGTATGCTTTATGTACTAAGTTGAACTTTGTTTTCATTAAACACATGTTGTCTATTTTGATGTACTTAATTGAACTTCTCTTCATCCTTCATTATGTCATTCCTTTTTATTTAGAATGTGTACTACTTTTACCTTTACTTGTGTGTATATTCTTGTATATATATGTCTCTATATTTTTCCTTCTTTTTGATCATGTCAAAAGGGGGAGAAAATTTGGTAGTGTTGTTGCCTTAAACATCTTGTAGGTCCTCAAACAATTTGTTAATCAATCACATACAACGGGGGAGTACGCATACATTATGGGGGAGCAATGATTCAATTTCCACAAATCTCTCCACAGCAACATTTTGTCATAATCAAAAAGGGGGAGAATGTAAACTACAAGTTTTTGATGATGACAAAGATCAACCATTATGGTCAAAGCAACAACCTCAAAAAGAAGTTCAAATATCTTCATTAATAAAGCTTCAAATCCAAATATTAAATGTTAAAATAATGTAAAGGTATATGATGCAAACCAATACTTCAATTACATGAGAACAAGTCATATTTACATATGCATATAAAGTATTTTCAAAAGTCAAAATAGCATTAACAAAGTCTTAAAACTAATATTTTTGACAAAATACTAAGTGTATTCGAATACAACATCCTGTATTCGAATACAAAGCAAGTCAGAAGCAAAAGTCTTAAAGTTGTATTCATCTACGACTATGTGTAGTCGAATACACATCAAGTCAGTGGCCAAAATCTTTATATCTGTATTCGACTACAACATTCTGTAGTCGAATACAAAGTAAGTCAGTGGCAAATTTTCACTAATCTGTATTTGACTACACACATGTGTATTCGAATACAAGGTGTAATTTTTGAATATTTTTGAACGTTACAAAGAGGTGTATTCGAATACACACATCATGTATTCGAATACAACTGGAAGCAATACAATTTTTCAGATCTGGAATGGCTCCAAATCATTGTATTTTTCATCAAACCTCTTGGATCAATGGCCACAAATCTAAAGAGATGTTTATGCAATATAAATACCCCATAACTTCAGATCAAACAACACACAATCCTTGAATCAATACCTTGAACAACTTTGAACAAAATTTTGATTTTTTACAAAGTACTTGCATTTCATTTTCATATCATTCAGAAAGGTTTTCAAGTACTTGAATTGTTATTGGATTGTTTATCAATATACCTATCCTTATTCTTATTCAAATCATATTGTATCACTTGTAAAAGAAAGTAATACTTTTTTAAAAGTAGCTTAATCTAAGATAGTGGTGTGCTATATTAGAAGTGTTGTTAGAAGTTTGTAGCAAGAATCCCAGAGTGGGAGTTGTACATTTTCTGACAATTAGTGGATCAATCTTGTAAGACCCATAATTTTAAAGTACCATTTATGTATTTTTGGTGTATTTTGGATTTTGGCTCGGAGGCTTTTAAGCCAAAGTTAATAATATTTTGGAGATTTATACTTATAATTATTAGTAAATTTTTGAAATTAAATTAAGAAATTCTAATTAAATCAAAGTTTATGGAGATTGCACTATTTTATAGGAGGAAAAAGTTTAAAGTGTTTGTAAGACCCATAATTTTAAAGTACCATTTATGTATTTTTGGTGTATTTTGGATTTTGGCTCGGAGGCTTTTAAGCCAAAGTTAATAATATTTTGGAGTTTTATAATCAAAAAGATATTTTGATGCCAATTAAAATTTCTCGTCGATAAAATAAATTGAATTTAACTGCGATGAATCCTTTACGGAGAATTTAATGCGTTTCGGGTGAAACGGTAATTTAACAAATATCTAGATTTTGAGATATTTGTTAAGTTATATTTATTATATCTATATATGTTTGGTTGGAAGGAAAAAGAAAGGAAAACTAGAAGGAAGGAAAAGGAAAAGAAAATAGTATAAAAGGAAGGAAGGAAAAAGGAAGAAAGGAAAAAGAAAGGAAAGAAAAAGAAAGGAAGGAAAATTGAAAATTCCATCGTCTTCTTCCTCTCCCGCGGCCAAATTTCTCTCCTTTCTCCCATTTTCATTTTCGACGCTTTCTTTTCTTCAAAACTAGTAACCCAAGGTTGGGTGAGAGTTAGATCAAGGTTTTCGCAAGGGTTTGTCTGTGAGAGACTACGCCCTGGTTTAAGTTAGATGAGAATTAAGAATGGGGAATCTCTTAATGTCTTGTTTACTCGTGTATGTTTTGGTAAGTTGTGCTGACCCGGGATAGGTGGCACCTCGGTAAACGGTACGGACCCGTGATAGGTAGTACGTTTACGACTTACGTTCCTGCGGGAATTGCGTTTGTCCGTGAGAGACTGCGCAGGGGTTTGTCCGTGAGAGACTACGCCCTGGTTTAAGTTAGATGAGAATTAAGAATGGGGAATCTCTTAATGTCTCGTTTACTCGTGTATGTTTTGGTAAGTTGTGCTGACCCGGGATAGGTGGCACCTCGGTAAACGGTACGGACCCGTGATAGGTAGTACGTTTACGACTTACGTTCCTGCGGGAATTGCGTTTGTCCGTGAGAGACTGCGCAGGGGTTTGTCCGTGAGAGACTACGCCCTGGTTTAAGTTAGACGAGAATTAAGAATGGGGAATCTCTTAATGTCTCGTTTACTCGTGTATGTTTTGGTAAGTTGTGCTGACCCGGGATAGGTGGCACCTCGGTAAACGGTACGGACCCGTGATAGGTAGTACGTTTACGACTTACGTTCCTGAGGGAATTGTGTTTGTCCGCAAGAGACTACACCCTGTTGATTTGTGAACTGTTGGTTCATTTTTGTTGTGTAGTAATGTGTTATAAATGCTAAGTGTTATGTTTTGGAATTTGGTGATAACATGTTTGCTTGCAATACCATTTCAAAACCCATGATGTTGTATTAATTGTGTTGAAAATGCTAAGTGTTATGTGTTGATTGTTGTGTGTAAGTATGATGGTTATCGAGATCCCAATTGCCGTGGTAATCGCGTAGGAATTGCTAAGTGTTAGGTTGTGAACTTGATTAGGAATGACTTGAGTAAATGCATGAATTTTTGGAAAAACGATCAGGGAAATCGATTTCCCAATCGATTGGATGAGTTGCAGGAAGTTCACCATTTTGACCTAATCGATTTGCCAATCGATTGTATAAATATATCTTTCAAAATCTTTTAAGAAATCGATTTGGAAATCGATTGGCAGAGAGGCAGGAACTCAGCAAAACTGCCGAAATCGATTTGGAAATCGATTTGGCAACCCAGGGACTCATCAGAACTGACAAAATCGACTTAGAAATCGATTTGGTCATGCAGAAACTCAGCAGAACTGTCCAAATCGATTTGGCAATCGATTGGCTCAGCAAAAGTCCTTATTTTGAGTTAGATAATCGATTTCTCAATTGATTTATCAATGCTTTGGTCAGTTATGTATTACTTGATGGTTTGAGAACTTCATTTTGAGTTCATTGTTAATTGACAAGCATTATATGAACTTTTAGCATATGGAAAATCCTTTTAAGGTGCATGCTTAGTTGAAAGGTTATTTTGTGCATTTAAAACTTAAATGTTATGTGTTATCTGTTAATTTCGGTTGGTGACCCTTTACAATTATTGTGGAAATCTGGGCTTTGCCCTCATATGAGAGTCAGGACGATCCTACCGGTTCGTACCCTACGGACGGGAATGGAGATGGGAACGCGTGATTGCAGTTACATTAGGAGGATCTCACGGGGCGCGTGGAGATACTCAGGGTGTATAGCTTTTTGGTAGGATGATCAGATTAGGATGATGTATAGGAACTAGGTGTCCTTCTTTTTGGATTGGAGTATTTTTAGTTTGGAAAACTGTACTTATACTAATATTGTCAGTTTGACTTTTTACTTGAATGGGTTCCATGTACCATTTGTTGTTGTGTAAATGTTTTGGATTTATAATTGGAGAAACTCTTCCGCTGTTTGTAAATTATAATAACTCAATTATTTATCCAAAGGCATTTTCCTGATTTAATTCTTTGTTTTATTTTAATTCCTTTTAATTCCTTTTGGAAAAAAATATACCCTCGCTTTGAAAAACGGGGTGTTACAAATCTCTTGTGTGTGCAAGAGGACATGACGTGCCCTTGGTTATAAGGGGAACCAGGATAAAATCTATGGTGTTCATTTATTTACTGCACCTTACTATTAGTAGACATTACATTAACTCAGAAAATTCAACTACCATATCACTGAAAAACAAGAAAATTTACTACCATTGCAGTTTTGTTTCTTTTCTACATAACGAAATATTAGGATTTAGATTGCTACAAGAGATAAACAGTTTTTATTTTAATTTCATGGAAAGCTAATTTTATAAGATTAATCCACGAGTTCAGAGTTTCATCAACACCTTGACATTCAGGTTACACTGTCAATTTTGAATTCATGATTCTATTCTTGTTTATTTGATTATATTGATATTCTGATTTCTTAAATTGAATTTCAATAGGATAAATTAAATTTATTTGATAGAATTTGGTTTTGGTTTTAATTTAATTGAACTATAATTTTGCGACGCTTGATCGTTAATTGTAATATTTTGATGATTGTGATGCTTAATCTAATCAAAGAAACCGAATTCACATAGGATTGATTACACTTGTTTGATCAATTCTATAGTCAAATAAGAATAGAGTCACAAATTAGAAATTATACTCATTGATAGAATATGTGATAGGTCTGAAACTCGAATAAGTGGATTAATCATTTTGCTCATCTGTTAAATAAAAAATCTAAAAAACCCCTTTTTAATTTCAACTTTCAATTCGGTTATTATTATTATTATTATTATTATTATTATTATTATTATTATTATTATTATTATTACTATATCAGAAGTCCTTGCGAAACAATTTGAGTTATTACCGCTATTTATATTTTATTAATTATATTTGACCCGTGTAAGACAGTGGATCAAATTGGCGCCGTTGTTGGGGACTCTCTATTAACAATATTAACCAGTGTTAGAGTATTACTAACTATCCTAACAATTGATCTTCGTGTTTTGTTGTTCTACATGTCATATAGGCTTGTATGCGAGCTCCTAGGCACGTTGCTAGTAAGAAAAAACCCGGTTTTCAAGCGACTATCTCGGATTGCTCCGAAATTTTGCCAGGAAATCAGAATTATTGTTATATCAGAAGTCCTTGCAAAACTATTCGAGTTATTACCTCTATTTACATTTTATTTATTGTATTTGACCTGTGTGCGACAACGGATCAAAGAACTTGTAGTTGTGGAAGATCCTATATGCAAGGAACTGGTTGTATAACACAGTGAGGTTGTACGATATCATGGAAGACCATATGTTGCATCGGTCCATACACGATTTAAGCGTCATATCTCTCACAGATTGTGGTATGAAGACATAAGATAAGTTCATATATTTTATATTTATTTAATTATTATTTTGATATGTTTATTTAATTATTATTTATTTTAAATTTTTAATTTCATATATTTTATTTGTATGCAAGATCGACCCATGTTGAAGATTGTTGTTCATGATAAGAAGCTGCAAGAATTTACTTTGCAAGTACTCCTTCGAGCGATAGGGATTGATGTAGTTGTTTAGTTTAATCCCACTACAACAAAATAGTTTGATACAGATCGACAAAAACTTGATATTTTCTTTAGTGGAAAGGTGGCACCCAAATACTTCATCATTTCACCTGACATTTGGTGAAATTAAGATTACTCTAGAAGATGTCTACAAACTATTATTCGAATCTTGATAGGCCCAAAAAAATATCTCTCATAACATCATAGACTTCACGTCTTCTATTCCAACACACATATTTGTATCTTCAATTAACTGTTTTGCTTATATATTTGGGTGATCTGAGTGACATTGTCTTTGTGTCCTTGTCCCGATCTTTCAACGAGAATAATTAATATGTGCCTTGGTGCAACATGATCTGAGTTATTGAGTGTTTGGTCCTGCATTATAGTTATATTTCAACAAGTCATCATTTAATAACAAAAAGAAGTCATATAACCATTTGAAGCTAACAAAAAGTATATGCATTACACTTTGGTAATTTATGATAATATCTATAGAAGCACTTGAAAACTTCACGATAAACTTTACTGGGCCTAAATCAATCATTCTTTTATTTTCCGTTTTTCCTTACTATAACTAGTCTGAAGGATAACATCATTGTTACTGTTTACTTTATCTTCCAAATCCTCCATTTTTCCTTATCTTCCAAATCTTTAAAGATCAAAAGCTCACTAAAGTCCCTCAAATCTTCCCAGCAACCTTGCATACTAGATTATGCCTCTCCATCTTCGAGAATCAACTCATATCAGTGAAAGAAGGAAAACACAACCTAAATAAGAAGAATTTGAAATGAAGCAAAGGACCCGAACTAAAGAGGAGCTCATAATTGATTTGGGCTAGAACCTTCTTCTTAGTTCAAATTTCAATGAGTTCTTTACATTAAATTATTTTGGCATAACAGGATGTGAGTTAAGTTAATTGAATTTTCTTCCTTAGCAGTGAAACTATTTCAGGATAAAAAGGGGTTAGAAAAATTCAGAGAAAAAGAGGCATTGGAACTTTAAGCCTGTATATATTGTGAAATATGCATCCAAAACTGTGTTTAATTATCACACATGTTGTTATTTTAATTGTGTGATGATTATGTTGATAAGTTAGTTAGGAATCTAGAAAAAAATACGATTAAAGATTGTTTAGATGTGTAACTTACAATGGAAACTGATATGTATGCCCCCAGTGCCTTCTCTATTTGCTTCCTCTTATTCCTAACTCATGATTTTGGGAATTTTTTTGGTGATTAACTTACGTTATGAGCATGTTACCTCTGATGCAATTTCTCAACTATGAGTATTTCTGTATCTGATTTCTCTTTTTGTTTTTACCTTTGATAGTTGTTTTATGATTTCAGTATGTTGCCTCTAGTAAATTACTTTTGTTTTGCCTCTGGTGAAATGTTTCTATTTTGCTTATGATAATACTCTTCTACTTTGCCTCTAATTTTTCTTCTTCTACCTTGCTTCTAATTTTATCATTTCATTTTGCCTATGTTGTTTCCCCTCTGGTGAATGATATGTTGCATGCATGACATTACAAATGCAGTACAATAATAATAATAACAACAACAATAATAATAATAATAATAATAATAATAATAATAATAACAATAATAATAATAATAATAACAATAATAATAATAATAATAATAATAATAATAATAATAATTCATTTTTAAGTTTATATTGTTGTTGCTTTTATCTTGAAAGTTTTATATTTATAAATTCATATTTAATTCATCTGATCCTAACAAAGTTTCAAATTTTTGTAAAAGATTTCTTTTTTATAAAATTTTAAACATGGTTGTGAAATTTTTTTGATTTTTTTAAAGTTTAAAGACAATTCAATATGATTCATTTTAACAAGGACTAAAAATATTTGTTGAATAATTTTATAGAGACAAAAAGTTATATTTTTATTTTACAAAACTAAAATTAAAATAGTAAAATTTATATAGACTAAAAAAAGAGTTAACCCTTAATCATATTTCCATTTCCATATAATGTGATTTTATTCTCCTTATCTTGATTTTGGGTTCGTTGTGTTCTTGTTCTAGTAAAACATGTTATTGTGTTGCTGCTCATTTCATTATTTCTTTCAAATTTACTTATTATTCAATGCATTTTCTTTCTCAACTCTTGTTAATAACCGTTTTCGGGTTTCTTTCTTTCCCGCTAAAAAACCCTAATCACAAAAAGTAGTCATTACTACTACAAAGAGGAAGAAAACAAAAATCGAAACATAATATGATTGATTTTCTTATCTTTTATATCGTTCTGATCAATGGTGGAGTTTCAACTGAAATATTAGATTGGATCAATTTTTAAAATTTTAATAGAAAAATAAAAAAAGATATAATATTGTATTATATATAAGAATCTTGATGTTTATTAGATAGAGACAATAGACCAAATTTTGGTTGATATTTTTAATAATTAAAAATTAATTTTTAAATACCTATTTTTTACAAACACTAAAACTTTTAGAGTTAATTTAATTGTTATATTTTGTCAATGTAAAAAGCTTTACATTGTGAACACAATGCAAACATCTATAAGTGTGACTGTAAAAGCAATTATGATAAAAGTCATATGATTTTATTAATACGACGATTAAGATTAATTGACAGTGTAAATTATATTTATGTAGTTGGTGCATACAAATAAAATTCAAACTCTTATACAATATTAATACAACTTTTTTAACTACAAGGACAAAAACAATATATATATATATATATAGTTACTAGAATACATGTAAACACTAACATATTGTTTAACATACCAATATTGACATAGTGTTGATTAAATATAATGGCTTGGTTTGAGTATTAGGCGGCAGGTTTTAAAATTACGTGAAACTATATCTCAAATCAATAAAGGTATGATTTATTGATTTAGTTCAACTTGAACTCAAATCCATAAATGAGGATGTCAGTGTTCTTTGCCCATTGTGTTCAATGCCAATGTGTGGTTATAAATGAAGCCTTCAAGACTAATCCCTCTTTGAATAACTATTTTAACCTTAGAAATCTTTTCAATAACTTCTAACGTCAAGTCTAAACAATTTGCAACACATGGAGTCCAAAACATGTATGGTCTCTTGGATGTTAGCAGTTTACCAGTCAATAAATAATTACTTTCATTGTTAGTAACCACCTAGCTTGAAACTACTTAAATAAATAAGGGTAACATTGGAAAAGAGATAATAATTGTTGTCATTGTATTATAAATTGAAAAATAATCTAAGACGCATATGTTAAAAGTAGTAACTCATAAATGATTAACTAATCATTGTAAGTCAGTTAGGATGGTTTAAATGTTGTTGAGGAAATTTGTTAGTTATAAGTGTTACTATTCAAAAGTCTTTGATACATAGCAAAGTTGAACACATTGCTTGTGCAACAAGTAACTATAATAACATTGATTCAATTCTATTAATTCTTAGCAATTCCAGTTCCTATTAATTCAAAAGTCTGTTCCAACAATTGGCATCAAGAGCTTGAGTTCTAATTCAAGGGAAACACGAGTGCAAGTGTGAGGTTCTTGCAATTCTTCGGAAATACAAGTGAAGCGAGAGTGAAACAAGAGAAAGGCCAGATAAAAGGAAAAGAATAAAGAGTGTACAAGCTAAGGAAAACACTATATGGCCTGAAGCAAGCCCTAGGGCCAGGAACAAGAGGATTGACAGGTTCCTCATAGAACAACATTTTGAGAAATGTGTAAATGAGCATGGAGTCTATGTTAAGAAGGCAACATCATCATCTACACTATTAATATGTCTCTGTGTTGATGATTTACTAGTAACTGGTAGTAATGAAATTGAAATACAATAGTTCAAGGACATAATGGAGAAGGAGATTGAAATGATAGATTTGGGAACATTATCATACTTCCTTGGTATTGAATTATTGATAAAAAAGAATGGAGTTTTTATGCATCAAAATAAATATGCAAATGATGTATTGAAGAGATTTAATATGCAAGATTGTAATGGCTCAAGTACACCATCAAAAGTAGGGCTGATATTGTCAAAAGAAGGAAATAAGGAGCTAGTTCATCCTTCAACATTCAAGCAAATGGTAGGATCCTTGAGGTACTTGTGCAACACAAGGCCAGACATTGCATGTAACACCCCAAATTTTATAATAAACTATTTTATTAATTAAATAGAATTTTAAATAATTAATTTGATGTTAAAATTATTTTATAATATATGTTGATAGATTTTGGAATGAATTTTTGTTACATAGGTGCTTTTTATGATATGCTAGTTTTATAAATATTAGATTAAATGCGCGATATAAATAATAAATATTTTATTTTATTATTTGATATATTTTTTTAAAAATAATAGTATTTTAGTGTAATATTTTAGAGAAAAAGATTTTATGTAATTTTACGTGTATATATGTGTACCCAAGTAATGTAATATTTTTCTGTGCGTTTGACTAATGTTAAATATGCACGTAGTTATATTTCAATTATTTATAACTATTTTCTATTTTTAGTTATTTCTTTTATAATAAATTATCTTGAGATAGAATTGATATTGTGTTTGATTTCCTTTATTTTTATATACTTGTTACGACATTGTAATTTTATATATATATATTTATTAAGATTTACTAATTAATATAAAGTGTTTATGTTATATTTATTTATTTTATAATTTCAACTATTCTCTAATGATGGTAATATTTAAATTTGAGTATTTGGAAAAAAATGGTTTTGATAATTGTTTGTTTTATTAAAAAAAATAAAAATAAATAGAAGACAGAAGTAAAATTTGTTTTATGGATTAGACGCATATTTAAGAGTAAAATCTAACTAATTATAAAAAAAATAAAAAAAATTTAATTGAAAATAACATGAATGTAGGGCATGAAAAAGAGAGAGTACCCTGGACACAAAATAGGGCATCCTCACATTGAGAGATAAAGAAGAAAATTGATACCGTTTATCGCAACTGTCCCAGAAAAGTTTCTCCGTTTTCATCCAAATTTCAGTATGTTGTTTAAGTTATTTAACTATTCAATTCAACACAATTTTCCATATTTTTAACAACCTGAATTTCTCCCTAAAATACTCGATTTCTCCGTTTACAGAATTCGTTATTTTGCACTGATCATGTGAAAAGTGGCTATATTATCCACTTATTGGTTTTCTGATTTATGGTAATTTTCATTGACCAAATTTCGAAATTTAGATTTTAGAGTATTTTCTCATAATTTATTTTTCACGTTTACCCATAAACTATCGAGTTAGATCGATTGAAGGACAAAAAGTCAAAGAACAAAGATTGTTTGCTCGTGGAATCGTACTCATGTGTGAAGGCGTCAAAATAAGGTACGGGGTGAGATAGCGTTTGAATTCATGAATATAATATATCGTGAGATGAACGGGAAAATTGTATTTTCCAACGATTCATTCGGGGCTCGTTACGTACGGAAGTAGTCATTTGAGAGATAAATTGATTAATATGAAATATTAGAATTGTGAGATTAAACTATGAAATAGAAATGTTTATAAGGTGTTGGTTCATTTAATTTTTGATACTTGTGTGGTAGTTGATATTTGTCATCATATAGGTAGGGTCTGACAAGCCTATTGATTATGGGGAAGTACAATTGAATGAGCCTGATCATGGCGGTCTGCTGTTGAGCCTTAAGGCAAGATTGTTAGACCTTGGAGGTATTCAAGTGGGGAATTCCTAGGTGACTTGAAGGTCACACTCCAAATGTCGAGAGCTACCATGCCACACACGTTTACCTCGACTATCACGTATATGTGTCTCGGGTTTAGTTGAGGGGATCTATGAGGACATGGCTAATTTGAATAGTTCGTCCACCGGGATGGTGGCATAGTATCAAACCTCCTAACCAAGTACTTCAGAGTTAGAATGGTACCACATTGTGAAGTAGAGTCTAAGCTCATGCATAGCATTACATTTTATGGTGGTTGTTTTGTTGTGATTAATATGTATCATGTATGCTGATAATTTCTCTTAGACGATTTGATGTTATAGTGAAATTTATTGATTTTCCTAGATTGATTTTGACTTTTTAATGTGATATTTTCTTGAGGAATGTTTGTGTAATGATACGGTTCTATTATGATTGTTTGCATGTTCTTCATACTTGCATTGTACTATCATCATGATTTCGATACTCACCTCCTTTGTTGTTTGTGTTTGACTGGTTTGGCCCTGCGTTTGTGAAATTGCAGTTGTTACAGGGTAATAAATCTTGAAGTTCAAGTTTGGGAGGAACCACGCTTTGATAGGTGATACCGGGAATAAGGGTTTTAATTTGTATTTTACTTATTTAAATTGAAATGAATTTTTGTATGAAAATCTTAGAAGTACTAGTAAGTTTTTAGAATTAAATCAAGTAATTATACTTAAATCAAGCTTATTGAGATTACACTACTTTAATAGAAAAAATAAGTTTAAAGTGTTCCTTTTGATTTTTGAGAAACTTGATATCCTAAGTTAAAAATAAAAGTTTTTATTTTTTTGAAAACAAATTTTTATTTATCTTCTTCAAAATTTATAGAAATATGATATATATATATATATATATATATATATATATATGTTATTTTTGGGGTTTAGGGTGTCACATTGCATATAGTGCTGGACTGGTCAATAGGTATATGAAGAAGTCTAGAACACTTCACTACATGGCAGCAAAAAGGGTTTTGAGACACATTAAAGAAACCAATGAACTTGGACTGTTATATCCCAAAAATTCGAATGGAAATGAAGCTGAACTGGCTGACTTCATTGATGTTGACTGGTGTGGAGATAAAGATGAAAGGAAGAGCACCACAGGCTATTAATTCATGCTGAATTAGTCACCAATCTCATGGTGTTGAAGGAAACTAAGTGTAGTAGTATTGTCCACTTGTGAAGCTGAATATATGGCTGCATCAATGGGTATTTGACAAGCCGTGTGGCTGGTAGAATTGATGATGGAACTAGGGTTGAGAAGTAATGCATCAGTGAGGATGAAAATAAACAATAAATCAACAATAGATCTTGCAAAACATCCAAGTGTTCATGGAAGAAGCAAGTACATAAAAAGAAGGATCCATGTCTTAAGAGATCAGGTGATCAGAGGCAAGATAAAGTTGGAACATTACAATACCAACGATCGAAAGTCGAACATTCTAACCAAAAGCTTGAAGAAGGTGAAGTTCTAAAAGATAAGGAACAAGTTTGAATTAACATTATCTTAATCATTTTGAATTAGGAAGAGTGTTAAATGTAGTAACTCATAAATGATTAACTAATGATTGTAAGTCAGTTAGAATGGTTAAAATATTATTGAGGAAGTTAGTTAGTTAGTTATAAGTGTTACTATTTAATAATAGGAGGACCAAAAAAACTAATATTAGAAAGAGAGAGATTAAAACAAATAGAGGAACTAAAAATGCTTTTAAAGTTAATAATAATAATATAATAATGAGTAAAAACTAGATTGTAAAAATAAATAAAAAATTGGGGACCAAACACACATATAGATATAAACTACCGATCAAAGTAGTGTCATGAGTGAACTTATCTAGCGAAGGCGTCAGCTCGCCAGGCAAGCTAATCAACTCTCTCACTTGTGTTCATCACTGTCAATCCCCGCATTGCGATGGAATCATCTAGCCAAACGAGAACTCAAATTTTCATATTTAATTTGGAGATTCGTGCATCGTCGATTGATGAAGTGGACGTTTTACCAAACACGACTTTATGAACCTTGCAACATTTAAGCAAATTTTTACTATATGAAAAGAGGGGTCAGACATATTTGGAGGCCAATTAGAAAAATTATTACATCTAAAGAACCCAAATTTGAAGATTCAAACTTAAAACACAAGATTTAGAGCTTGAATTATTGATCTTTCATATGTAATGTAATAGCACAACTCTTACTGTTACTGGCCTTGTTAATCATGATATTCTCGCTCTCTCCACTAAGTAGAAATAACAAGTTTTTGTCTTTCGTGGGAATTGGACCAGATACCTAGGCAATAAATACCACCATCTATTCATTCTCAATATCAATTGTATTAAATTACATGCTAAAAAATACTCCAATTACACTCACATTTTGAAGAACTGCATGTCAAACTCAACACTTTAATGGCCAATACTTGCAACGGTGGAGTTTGTGCTCCATAATTCTTCCACCACTCAGCTTCAATAAAAAAAATTGTTTTCATTATTTTTATACACAAGTTGTTGTGTACTAAAATTATTATTAAGTACTAAATTATGTGTTAAAATTTTGTTGTTGAATGACCGATGATGAGTTAGACCATGTTGTTAGACCTAAAGAGTGCTTTATTAGCCTAATTGTGAACACCTAAACTCCAAAATAATATATATTAATTTATACAAGAAGTTTTATTATTTTAATTCACAACAGATAAAGAAAATCTATTTTTTTTTTAAATAAAACTTTTATAACAAATTTAGGATATCACATTTCTCAAAATTCAAAAGAAGCAATTTAAACTTTTCCTCTTATAAAACAATAGGGTTTTCATAAAAGAGTTGTTTCTTATTAAATAAATAAAATACAACTTATGACTCTCATTCCCGGTATCATATATCAAAGCAGGTTTCTCCAAAACTTGAACTTCAAGACTCGTTAATCTGTAATAACTGGAATTTTGCAAACGCAGGGCCAAGTCAGTCAAACACAAGCAACGAAGGAGGTGAGTTTTGAAATCATGTTAATAGTATTATATATGTAAGAAGAATACGTAAACAATCATCATAGACCATATCATAATCAATTTACGATATATCAAAATATTTAAGTAAATTGTATCATATTATAACTTCAAAGTTACCCAAGTAAAATTGTCATCTGATTATAATATGCATCAAATCATCTAAGATTAATTATTATTACTTTTGAAATATATCAATCAAAACAAAACAATCACAAGGAAATGCAATGATATGCATGAGCTTAGACTCTACTTCACAATGTGGTACCATTCTAACTCTGAAGTACTTGGTTAGGAGGTTTGATACTATGCCACCATCCCGGTGGACGAACAATTCAAATGGCCATGTCCTTATAGATCTCCTCAACTCAACCCAAGACACATATACGCGACAATCGAGGTAAACGTGTGCTGCATCGTAGCTCCCAACAAATGGGGTGCTACCTCCAAGTCACCTAGGAATTATCCACCCGAATACCTCTAAGGTCTAACAATATTGCCTTAAGACTCGACAACAGACCGCCAAGATCAATATGATGACAAAATAATCTCCACTTCACAAATTCTCAATATTTATTTTCTCCACTCGTTGGTATATGATACTCCATTAAAACCGTCATCTCAAACACAAATTGAAATAACCATTGTTTTATCAACTATGGGGTTAATACAATATTTTCATCATAGTTTATAACATCACTATCATTAATTATACATCATCATCATCATCATCACATAAACTCGTCGTAGATTTATAGCATCACTATCATCAATCAAACATCATCACATAAACTTGACAAAAATTTAAAATATCACAATTATTAATCATACATCATCATCATCACATAAAATTATCACAACACATCCATCTTTTGTTATCACGTCACAAAAACTCATCTAATCACACATATATATATAAATTTAATTCGACACCCAATATCACAATAATATCAATATCACACATTTAAAGAAATTAAATCAATCAACACCTAACAAATATTTCTATTATATATTTTAATCTCACTAGTTCCATATTTGTACATTATTTAGTTTATCCCTCAAAGGACTACTGTCGTACGTAGCAAGCTCCGGATGAATCATTGAGAAATACGGTTTTCCAGTTCAACTCACAATATATTATACTAGTGAATTCAAACGCTCTCTCACCACTTACCTTATTTTGAAACTTTTACACACAAATACAATTCCACAAGCAAACATTCTTTGTTTTTTGACTCTTTGTCCTTCAATCGATTTAACTCGACAGTTTATGGGTAAACGTCAAAATAAATTTTGAGGAGATACTTTACAAACTCAATTCGAAATTCGGTCAAGGATAATTACCATAAATCATAAAGAAAGAACCACTTTTCATACGGTCGTTTTGACGTTGGTTTCACTCAAATCGGACTTACGGGGAAGAAGACCAGTGCAAAATAACGAATTCTACAAACGGAGAAGTAAGATATTTTAGAGAGAAATCAGGGTAGTTAAAAATCTGGGAAAAAATTGTGTTTAATTGACTAGTTAAATGAAAGAAACAACATACTCAATTTTGAGCAAAAATGGAGAAAGTTTTATGGAACAATTATCGATCACCGGTGTCAAACAATAGATATGTTAGTGTGTTTTCTCTTGCTTATGCGGTTGCTGAAGCTCCCTTTCTTATTCTTTTATTTTTATTTTTTCAACATAATTAGAGTTAACATACATGGGTCGAACCCATTGTTCGCCTTATTTATTTTATGTAAACAAAATTAATTATTACTTAATCTCATTTTTAATACTCTTCCATACATCAATTAATTTTAAAAATATTACTAATATTTCATAACTAATATATGATGAATTAGAGTAATTAATATAATTAACGTTTTAAAAAAATACATATTATTAACAACCTAAACTCTCATATTCAAATTAGTTACTATAATTATACTTATTTTTCAAAATACTCACGTTATAATAATACTATCATAATACACACACGCACACGCGCGCGCGCGCGCACACACACACACAGATATATATATATATCAAAATTCCAAAAATAAGTATATAAAAATAAATAAAATCAAACACAATATTACTACGATCTTCAGAAACTCGGTCTAAAGTCGTAAATGTTTTTTCTAAGGTATCTTAACTACTAGTGGTGTAGAGGTAGAAGAATGTTCTATCCTACTAAGTTGGTCGTATAAGGCTTGAGTAAATTCTGATTTTCCTTGTCTAAATAGTTTTTGGCTTGTTTTTGAGATTTGAAATGGTTTAAAAACTGGATTTTTTAGTTTTGACTATGTTGTCTCAATTGGGGAAGCAACGATAATTTGTTGATGTTCTTCTATCTTAGTTAATTGTTTTGCAATTGTGCTAAGATGGACATTCGTAAAGTTATTTTGTTGAAGGATATGTTTAATATATTTTTATGAACTATCACTTGGGATTTTGAAAGTGTGTTATTATGATATGTCTTAATGATGGATGTTCAGCGTGTATTTTCATACCAGTTGGTATTTACTGAATTTTAGTTTTGTTTGAATGGGTAAGAAATTTGGTTTTGTGTTGCATAAATTTCAAACCAATCGAAAAATAAAATATGGATTTTATTTTGTAAAATGAACTCATAAAATTCAATCTGAATTTCTTTTCTTTGTTTTAGAAATTTTTTGAAGAACCATGTTCTTTTTCTGTATTTTTGGAGGCATAAAAATCATTATGGAGAATTGTTTTATCAACTTTAAATTCTTTTTCTATGACATTTAATTCGTTAATAACATTTGGTGGAGAAATGTTTTGTTGTTCATCATTATTATTCTGAGGTGCTGTATAGATTTGATGAGGTACATTTGTAGAGTAATCTACGTTTTGAAAAGAAACACTTGATATGCTAGAACACAAAAAACGTGGTTTTGAAAAGTTTTCTATTTTATTAGGTAATTGTATTACTGAAGGGAGTTTGGAGGAACCAACGTCAGAATACCTGACACTTGAAGTTCTTGAAAAACTTAGTTTTACCCTTCCGTCATTGTATTGGATGACTTCCTTTAAGTTGTTGTTTGATTTTGACTGTTCAAGAGACTGTGGTTTAACAGCTCCTTCCAGAATCCATTCTTCAGGAAGATCTATATCTTTCCAAAGGATGGTTTTTGGAATAACATTGTTTTCTTTTGTTAAATTAGTTTGTAAAAATAGAGTTTCACATTTTTTATTTTCAATATTTTTTGTTGCCGTAAATGCAGAAAACATGGCATTGTAATGAACTCTGTAAATAATTGCTACAAGAATAGATCTTGTTATCATTTTGTAATTATGAGTTTTGATTTGTAACATGAGAGATTTTAAAATGTTTGGGTCTTTTAAGGATAAAGAAAAATTTGGATAACATTCAAACCAAATTGGTCCTTGACATAAACTAGATTCAAGCGTACTTATTATTGAATCTTGAAAGTCTAAGAACCTTGTATCTCGTAAGACACATAGGATTGAAGTGTTTAATCCTTCCCTAGTTAGAGGTTTGATTCCAACTTGGACTAGACCTATATGTATAAAATTATAGTTCTTGTTGTTGTGTTTTTGAAGTGTTTTATGAGAAAGAAGATCTATTGTTTCAAAGGGATTTGATAAAGGAACATCTTTTTCTTCTGTTTTGATTACATAGTCGGTTTTGAGAAGGTTTTTTAAAAGACTACATTCATAAATCTGGTCCTTTTTATTTTTGGGATTTGCCAATTGTTAATTGATTTTTGAAAATCTTCAATAGTTATTTCTTCACAATTGATAGGTTCCTTTTGTCCTGAGAAGTTTTGGGTAGAAGAAGTGGAAAAAGAAGAAGTTCTACAAAATAAGTTATTCATATCTGAAATTTTTCTTTTTAATTTGAAAAAACTTTCAAAGGATTCACAGCCCTAAATCGCCAGTTCGTCGGCTTAAACACATGACTTACTACCCAAAAACTATCATTTTTCAAATTAAACTTACGAATTTTAAATACCAATAATCAATTTTAAATAACTTATTCCCTCCAAGTCTGATACCATAAACGTTATGGATTCAAGGGTGAGTATCAACGTTTTGATATACTATAGAGATGGAGCAGACAATAATTCAATAAAGCAAAACATAATCCATAAAGAATTATGTGAAAATAATGGTGTTTCATCAAGAAAAATATCTAATTTTTTTGTTAATAATAAAACAGTTTGAAAGACTAATTTAAAGTAAGCAAAGTTCATAATAAATGAAAAAAAAACAGAGTTTCCAATGCACAAGATCAGTCTTAGCTGCAAGTGTAGAGCATATTTAAAATGCAGAAATAAAATAAGGGTTCTAATAATCCATTTTTACATTCTAACGTATAAAATAGAATTATTTGGTTGCTCATGATTTTTTTTAAACTTAAATTGTTTATTTGGTAGTGTGTCAATGGATAGTTTTAAATATAAAATTATTTCATTTCTCATTTAATTCTTTTTTTTACTTTTTTGTTAATTTATAATATTTAAAATATAATAAGTTAATTTTAAAAAAATTAATATGTAATTATTCACAATGTTAATTTTATTATTTAAATATAATATATATTATATTATGTAAAATGAAATGTGTATCAAGTACATGATAAAATAAAATATTGTCATCATGTTGATTATTACGTGTGTATCAAACATAAAATATGATAATGTTTATCATGTCGCTATCCTACCTTATCGTTATCAAATTTTATATCGTATCATATCTCTATTCTATCATGCGTATCAAACGGACCCTTAAATTATTGGAAATCAAGATTAAGACCCATAAGTTATTGAAAATCAAGATTAAGTATTAGAGTTAAATTATTTTTAGTATTCAAGTGTATTGCACAACTTATTTCTTGCTCCAACTTTCCATCTTTTATATATTATAAACTTAGAGCAACGAGATAGTGTCCCAGTTCGTAGTAGGATAAACCCTCAAAAATCAACATCTTAATCTAAGATATTTCTTTTTACAACTAGATCAAATCCTTGACTTACATACAACTCTCACTTTGTTGTGGCTTTTTTTTGGTAGTTGTTGTCCTATTTAGCTCTATCCATAATCCAAGACCCGTCTTTTTACAACTAGATCAAAATCCTTGAGTTACATCCAACTCTCACTTTGTTGTGCCTTTTGTTGTTGTTGCCCTCTTTAGCTCTGTCCATGATCAAATGAACAAAACAATCATTTTCTTTTGGGTTGACAACATAAAGCATCTTCAGAAAATTTACTCCAAGCCCCTCATTTTATACCTCTACCCCCACAAATATAGTGAAACTCTACATTAGCCCTTGTATAAATAGTAAAAACCACTATTTTCCAAAACTTTTCATGCTTAGTTTATTGCAACAATAGTGAGTGTCCATATTTTCTAAATTATCAACAACAACAAAAACTTGAAAAAAAATTGTTACAAAAGGTGAATTTCAGAAAACATTTTTTTTTCTTCATGTTTCTCGTTTCTCAATATAGACCTTATTATGAGAAACTTGAAATCCTCAAGTTTCCATAATTATTATTTTTTATTTTATTTTTATTTATTTCAAAGTACAAAATTATTGAGAAGGAAGTGACAGCAACCACAAGATGATGTTATACATGAGGAGAAGGATTTTGTGCAAGAGGCAGATGTGTTGATGCAGAAGGAGCCTGTACAGGATGATGATCACTTTGTTTACTGTGACACTCCAAATTTTATAATAAATTATTTTATTAATGAAATAGAATTTTAAATTATTAATTTGGTGTTAAAGTTATTTTAAAATATATATTGATAAATTTTCTTTATACGTAGTTTCTATGATATGTTAATTTTGTACATATTGAACTAAATGAGTAATGTAAATAACAAATATTGTATTTTAATTATATTTCTAAAAATAATTTACATTTTAATTACTCCTAACTATTTCTTACTTTAATTAATACGATTATATTTAACTATTTTGAAAATTTAGAGTATCTATTTTTACTAAAAAAGTGTTAAAATATATTTTTGATGTCAAAATGCCTTAAAATGCATATATTAATAAGTATAGTAATAATTTTGAATACGAGTGTTTTTGTTATTATTGATATCTTTATAAAAATTTAACTTCTTTAATTAATATTTTTTTTTTATA
The DNA here is from genome assembly GCF_000331145.2 of Cicer arietinum. Taxonomy (NCBI): domain Eukaryota; kingdom Viridiplantae; phylum Streptophyta; class Magnoliopsida; order Fabales; family Fabaceae; genus Cicer; species Cicer arietinum. Next base: position 981,937 of record NC_021164.2, read on the forward strand.
AAACATTAGTTTTGAAATATTAATAATATTGCACTTAATTTTCTTTATATATATGCGTACTTGTGAAGTTATGTCTATTTTATAAGTATTTAATTGATTTAGTGACTTATATAAAAGATTTGATGTTATATTCTTTTATTGTCATTTTATCTATTTTCATAGTATAATAATATTTTAATTTGGTATTTTAAAAGATATTATTTTAGTGGCAAATAAATAAATCAAAATAAGTGTGTAATTAGTTGGTGCTGTAAATAAAATAAAATCTAACAAAATGAGTTCAAAGATTTAGGTTAATAATAACTAATATGTTAAAAAAATAATTAAAATCAAATATAACAGAAAACGCAAATGCAAACCGTTAAAATTGAAATTAAAGTGAAATTGCTATTTTGATTTTCTGCGGTTTGGTGAATCGAACTTGCATTTGCAATGGTGTCTATGATGGATCAATACGAGATCATGGAGCAGATCGGTCGCGGTGCGTTCGGTGCTGCGATTCTCGTTAACCATAAATCGGAGAAGAAGAAATACGTGTTGAAGAAAATTAGGCTTGCAAGGCAAACTGAGCGGTGCAGAAGATTTGCTCATCAAGAGATGGCTCTTATTGCTCGGATTAAACACCCTTACATTGTAGAATTCAAGGAGGCTTGGGTTGAGAAGGGTTGTTATGTCTGCATTGTTACTGGATACTATGAAGGTGGAGACGTGGCAGCATTGATGAAAAAAATCAAATGAGGTTTATTTTCCTGAGGAGAAACTCTGCAAATGGGTTACTCAATTACTTTTGGCAGTAGAATACTTGCATTCAAATTTTGTTTTACACAGTGACCTAGAGTGTTCTATCATATTTCTTACAAAGGATCAAGATGTTCGACTCGGGGATTTTGGGCATGCTAAGACATTAAAAGCGGATGATTTGACTTCTTCGAATTCGTTATTTTGCACCGTTCTCCTTCACCGTAAGTCCGATTTTAGTGAAACCAACGCCAAAATGACCGTGTGAAAAGTGGCTATATTATCCACGAATTGATTTTCTGATTCATGGTGATTTTCCTGACCGAATTTCGAATTTAGTTTCTAGAGTATCTTATCATAATTAATTTTGAAATTTACTCATAAACTGTCGAGTTAGATCGATTAAAGGACAAATAGTCAAAGAACAAAGATTGTTTGCTTGTGAAATCATATTCACATGTGAAAGCGTCGAAATAAGGTAAGGGGTGAGAGAACGTTTAAATTCATGAGTATAGTATATTGTGAGATGAACGGGAAAACTGTATTTCCCAACGATTCATCCGGGACTCGCTATGTACGGCAGTAACCCTTTGAGAGATAAATTGATTAATATGAAATATGAGAATTGTGAGATTAAAATGTGAAATATAAATTTTTATAAGGTGTTGATTGATTTAATTTTCGATACTTGTGTGGTAGTTGATATTTGTTATTATTGTGATGTTGGATGTTGAATGAAATTATGTTACATGTTTGATTAGACGAATTTATGTGATGTGATAATAAAATATGGATGCATGGTTTGATATATGTTTACGTGATGATAATGATGATTTTTGATTGATGATAGTGATGTTATAAAATTGTGATGAGTTTATACGATGATCATGATTATTTATGATTAATGATATTATAAAATTGTGATGAAAATATTGAAGTACCCCATACTTGATGAGATAGTGATGATTCCTAAAGACGATGCTCTTAATGGAGTAGTCTAAGCTAATGGGGGAGAAAATAAATATTGAGAATTTGCGAAGTGAAGATTATTTTATCATCATATAGGTAGGGTCTGACAAGCCTAGTGATTCCGGGGAAGTACCACTGAATGAGCCTGATCGTGACGGTCTGCTGTCGAGCCTTAAGGCAAGATTGTTAGACCTTGGAGGTATTCGGGTAGGGAATTCCTAGGTGACTTGGAGGTAGAACTCCAAATGTCGGGAGCTACCACGCAACACACGTTTACTTCAACTGTGACGTATATGTGTCTTGGGTTGGGTTGGGTTGAGGGGATTTATGAGGACATGGCCACTTTGAATTGTCCGTCCATTGGGATGGTGGCATAGTATCAAGCCTCATAACCAAGTACTTCAGAGTTAGAATGGTACCACATTGTGAAGTAGAGTCTAAGCTCATGCATATCATTGCATTTTCTTGTGATTGTTTTGTTGTGATTAATATGTATTATGTGTGATAATAATTTCTACGATGATTTGATGTTACAGTGAAGTGTATTGATTTTCCTTGATTTTGACTATATAATGTGATGTTTTTCTTTGAAGAATGTTTGTGTAATAATACGATTTATTGATGATTAATTGCGTGTTTCTCTTATTTATAATATACTATCAACATGATTTTAAAACTCACCTCCTTCGTTGTTTGTGTTTGACTGGTTTGGTCATGCGTTTGCAAAATCACAGTTATTACAGGTTAGTGAGTTTCGAAGTTCAAGTTTGGGAGAAACCCCGCTCTGATAGTGATATTGGGAATTAAGAGTTGTAATGTGTATTTTATTTATGCTATTACAAATGACTTTATATGAAAACTTACTACGAGTAAGTCTTGGAAATTAAATCAAGAAATTCTAGTTAAATCAAGTTCATTAAAATTCCACTGTTTTAATTGAGGAACAAAGTTGAATTGTTACATTTGTATTTAGAGAAACGTGATATCCTAAATTAGATATTAAAGTTTTTATTCTCTTTAACATATTTTCTTTATCGGCTGCAACTTTTCTTCAAATAATTTAGTATATATTATTATAAATGTTATTTTAGGGTTTAGGGTGTCACATATACAAGGAAGAACTTGTATAACATGGCGAGGTTGTACGATATCGTGGAAGACTATATGTTGCATCGGTCCGCAATATGAGCATCACACCACTCACGGATTATGGTATGAAAACGTAACGTAGATTCATATATTTTATATTTATTTAATATTATTTCTTTTATATTTTAAATTTTATATATTTTATTTGTATGCAAGAGCGACCCATGTTAAGATTGTTGTTAAGGATAAGAAACTGCAACAATTTACTTTGCAAGTACTCCCTTGAGCGATAAGGGATTAGGTATTGTTGTCAAGTTTAGCTCCACTTCGATGAAGTAGTTTGATACAGATAGACAACAACTTGATATTTTCTTTTGTGGAAAGGTGTCTACAACCTATTATACGAATTTGGATAAACAAATTTCTCTCATAACATCATGGTCTTCACGCCTTCTATTCTAACACACATATTTGTATCTTCAATTAACTTGAATAAATGATGCATTTATGTCCAAGGACCTCTCACCTCTAGTCAATTCATACTTTTTTGCTTATATGTTTACGTGATCTTGTCGAGGCAAAATTTCAAATTAATATTTTGATGTAAACAAATAAAGTTAATTAATGACTCTAATTATGATTCTAAATTATGTGTTAATTTAACATGTGCTTTTGAGTGTAATAATTCATGATCGTTTTAAGAAAGTGCTAAAAATGAACAAAACTGAAACCCTGTTTACTTTGTACTATTGGTAGATGATCGTTTTCAATGTTGTACCACCTGGGATCTAGATTGATTGTAGTCAGTTGTATCTGATTATAGTATAGTTAGATAGATTTACATGGTATAATAAAGATTAAACTATCAAGAATTAAATTTTAGATTTTTCATTTATAAATATTTAAAATTTAATTTTTAAATTTTGATCGTCTGATCTTATCAAAATATGCTAACTACACTAAATTCAATTGTAGGAAATTTAATTTTATATCGCTCGTGTCATTATTGTGTTTGTTCATCAAACATCTCTCTATACATTCATCGATATTTGTTTACAAACACAAAAGTTATGATTTGAAATACATGTAATAAACATGTTTTTAAGAGTACATTTGATTTTGTTCACGTTTTTTTTAACGTTTTTTTTTTCTTCAAAAGTTTAGCCGTGGTGATACTCACTTCCCAAAGACGTGGAGAATAGGGACATTACAGTTTTAAACTAATTCATCAACAAAATTTATTATGCTTTTAATTTATGTTACTTCTCAATTTATTCGTTAGTCTAATGGTTTTGTTTGCTATATTAACCTAAATGGTTTTGTTTGCTATATTAACCTAAATTGTTTGAAAAATAAATTATTAATATACTTTTTTTCTTTCAAAGTTATATATTAATCGATCCTTTTTTGATGCAGTAGGAAGTACCAACGATCAAAATTCGGGTATTTTAACTAGAAGCTTAAAGAAAGTGAAGTTCTAAGAAATTAATTTATGCATGTTAATTGGTTTATTTAGTTCATTTTTCTTAAGAATAACCTTCTCATCATTCAATATTATCATTATATTGTTGTCGTTGTTTTTTTCTATGAAAGAAATAAAATGTATTCAAAAGTTGGTAACATTTAATTATTTTAACACTTTAACTGAGTGACTTAAAGGGACAAACATGAGACATGGCTATACATAAAATAATTTTAATATTTTTGATAGTTTTTTTTCCCATATCCATAAGTTCTAAAAAAATCGTATATATATATGATATAAAAATTTATGTTTGTTACATGAAAAAGTGAAAAATATGATTGAAATGTTAAAATAGTTATTTAATTAATTAATTAATTATTAATTGATAATAATAAATTATTGTTAGTTAAATTATGATGAATTATTATTAAGCACTAAATTATGAAATCCTATAACAATAAAGTTAGTTTCACGCTCATCATTCTATCATAATTTATATCTATCATTTTGAATTAATTTATCACGGAATTCTCAACATTTTTTGTGTAGTGAAATTCTTTATTTTCGTACAAATAAGTTTTTCAACATTCAATGTTACTATTATATTGTTGTTGCATGTGGAATTTGTCCCGTCTCTATCAAGAAAGCTGATAATATATAGTTGATAATAGTTGTTTAGTTTAGAACCTTTATTGAGTGATTTAAAAGGACAAACACGAAACATGACTTTACATATAAGAATTAAATATTTCTAAAACTATTCTTCCATATCAATAAGTGTTATAAAAATATTTTTAAATTGATTTTGTTTGTTGCTTAAAAAGAGAAAAAAATATGACTGATATTCTCGTGTTTTTTTTCTTCGTGTGTATGGTCTTTTTTCCTTGCTTTTGTTGTAAGTGACGGTAAGTTTTTTACTCGATTCTTCTTTAAAATTTTTTGTCTTATACGTTATTTATTTTGTCCTTTTTACTAACCATCGTATCTTTTTTGTAATCACATGATAATCTATTTAAAATATTTAAAATATAATTAAATTCTAATTAGTTTTTATATAAATAAAATTTATTACAACAATAATAAAAAAAATTATTTTATCTAAATCAAATGTCACATAAATATCAGGTTATAAATGAGAATGTAACATAATAAAAATTAGTAAGGGACCTAAAATTTCTAAAAATTTAATAATAGGAGGACCAAAAACCTAATTTTAGAGAGAGAGGGATCAAAACAAATAGAGGAACTAAAAATGCTTTTAAACATAATAATAATATAATAATGAGTAAAAACTAGATTGTAAAAATAAATCAAAAATTGGGGCCCAAACCCATATATAGATATAAACTACCGTCCAAAGTAGTGTCGTGAGTGAACTTATCTAGCGAAGGCGTTAGCTCGTCAGGCAAACTAATCAACTTTCTCGCTTGTGTCCATCACTGTCAATCCTCACATGGCGATGGAATCATTTCGCCAAACGAGAACTCAAATTTTCATATTTATTTTGGAGATTCGTGCATCGTGTTTGATGAAGCGGGCGTTTTGCCAGACACAACTTTATGAACCTTGCAACATTTAAGCAAATGTTTATTATATGAAAAGAGGGTTCTGACATATTTGGAGGCCAATTAGACAAATTATTACATCTAAAGAACCCAAATTTGAAGATTCAAACTTAGAACACAAGATTTAGAGCTTCTATTCTTGATCTTTCATATGTAATGTAATAGCCCAACTCTTACCGTTATTGACACTGTTAATCACAATATTCTCACTCTCTCCACTGAGTAGAAATAACAAGTTTGTGTATTCCGTTAGAAAGAGAGGGATTAAAACCAATAGAGGAAATAAAAATGCTTTTAAACTTAATAATAATAATAAATAATGAGTAAAAACTAGATTGTAAAAATAAATAAAAAATTGAGGCCTAAACCCACATATAGATATAAACTACCGTCCAAAGTAGTGTCGTGAGTGAACTTATCTAGCGAAGGAGTTAGCTCGTCAGGCAAGCTAATCAACTTTCTCACTTGTGTTCATCACTGTCAATCCTCGCATGGCGATGGAATCATTTCGCCAAACGAGAACTCAAATTTTCATATTTAATTTGGAGATTCGTGCATTGTGTTTGATGAAGTGGGCGTTTTGCCAGACACAAATTTATGAACCTTGCAACATTTAAGAAAATGTTTACTATATGAAAAGAGGGTTCTAACATATTGATGACTCTTCATCACATGCATATTTTCCCACTGTTTTAGTCTTATTTATCTTCAATTATTAGTTAAATTAAAGATTTATTTGATATATTTTGTTGATTTTTGTTCTTTGAGTTAATAAAATGTTGTGTTTTTATTTCATTGATTAAGTATGAATTTTTCATAATTTTACATTGCGTTTTGTTTTAGTGCAGTGCTGAATTTTGGTGAGAAGTCAACAATACCTATGTAGAATATTGCAGCCATATCTGGAGTTGTAGATGTCCAATCAGATTCAAACAAAGTGCAAATGAAAGATAAGGTCCATAGCTACAACTTTCATGAATACACCGGAACCAAATTCAGACTCGAAAAAGGAGAAAAATACAATATACATCGGACAACCGATGTTGTGCGCTTGAAGCGCGCCAGACGCGGTTGAGGCGCGTTTCCAGCCATTCAGCACTGTCCAAGCGCGCCTGAAGCGCGTTTTCTCCACCTGGGGTGCATTTCCGGACCAATAACACTGTCTAGGCACGCCTGAAGCGCGTTTCCTACACCTGGGGCACACGACGCGCATCAGCAACCATAAAAACGCAATTTTTCACTATTTTAGGGATCTTTTTGACTCTTGGGAAGTTGGGAGACATGAGCCCTAGCATAGAAACTCAAAGACGACCGTTTCTAACATCATTGAAGCAGTTTTATCAAGAATCATTCATGAATCCTTCTTGTAATTCTTCTCTAATCTTTATCTCTTTTATTTCTGTCATGAGTAACTAATCCCTATTTGTTAGGGATGAGTGTAACAGGATGAAACCCTTATTTTTATGATTTGATTTCTAGTTATATGAATGAGTTTATTGAATTATTTTTCTCATCTCTGTGCTTAATGCTTTTTATTGCTTGATCAACATTAAAATGTTCTACGATTTGTATTTTGAAACGAAAGTGGACTTTACGAATGCTTGAGATGAGAAATTCATGAATTTGTAGTCTAGACATAGATGCAGGTCATGAAACCAATTAAATTAGTTGGAAAGCAATAATTTACAAGAGAATTTATATACGGTAATGCTTAATTCTAATTTTAAATCTACTAAGGAATTAGGGGTTACTTTGGAATTAAAGGTTCTGTCACTAAGACATTAGGGGAAGAATAATAAAGTAGGTTTGTGCTCCATAAGTCATCCATCACTCAGCTTCAATAAAAAAAATTGTTTTCATTATTTTTATACACAAGTTGTTGTGTGCTAAAATTATTATTAAGTACTAAATTATGTGTTAAAATTTTGTTGTTGAATGAGCCGTGATGAGTTAGACCATGTTGTTAGACCTAATGAGTGCTCTATTACCCTAATTGTGACACCCTAAACTCCAAAATAATATATATTAATTTATACAAGAACTTTTATTATTTTAATTCACAACGGATAAAGAAAATCTATTATTTTTAAAATAAAACTTTTATAACAAATTTATGATATCACATTTCTCATAATTCAAAAGAAGTAATTTAAACTTTTCCTTTTATAAAACAATAGGGTTTTCACAAAAGAGTTGTTTCTAATTAAATAAATAAAAATACAACTTATGAGAGCCAAGTCAATCAAACACAAACAACGAAGGAGGTGAGATTTGAAATCATGTTAATAGTATAATATATGTAAGAAGAATATGCAAACAATCATCATAGACCGTATCACAATCACATTACGATATATCAAAATATTTAAGTAAATAGTATCATATTATAACATCAAAGTTACCCAAGTAAAACTGTCATCTGATTATAATATGCATCAAATCATCTAAGATTAATTATTATTACTTTTGAAATATATCAATCACAACAAAACAATCACAAGGAAATGCAATGTTATGCATGAGCTTAGACTCTACTTCACAATGTGGTACCATTCTAACTCTAAAGTACTTGGTTAGGAGGCTTGATACTATGCCACCATCCCAGTGGACGGAAAATTCAAATTGGTCATGTCCTTATAGATCTCCTCAACTCAACCCGAGACACATATACGCGACAGTCGAGGTAAACGTGTGTTGCGTGGTAGCTCCCGATATTTGGGGTGCTACCTCCAAGTCACCTAGGAATTATCCTTCCGAATACCTTTAAGGTCTAACAATCTTGCCTTAAGACTCCCCAACAGACCGCCACAATCAAGCTCATTCAGTTGTACTTCCCTGGAATCGCTAGGCTTGTCAGACCCTACCTATATGATGACAAAATAATCTCCACTTCACAAATTCTCAATATTTATTTTCTCCACTCGTTGGCAGATGATACTCCATTAAAACCGTCATCTCAAACACAAATTGAAATAACCATTGTTTTATCAACTATGGGGTTAATTTAATATTTTCATCATAGTTTATAACATCTCTATCATTAATCATACATCATCACATAAACTCGTCACAGATTTATAGCATCACTATCATCAATCAAACATTATCACATAAACTTATCACAAATTTAAAATATCACAATTATTAATCATACATCATCATCATCACATTAAATTATCACAATACATCCATCTTTTGTTATCACATCACATAAACTCATCTAATCACACATATATATAAATTTAATTCGACACCCAATATCACAATATTATCAATATCACACATTTAAAGAAATTAAATCAATCAACACCTTACAAATATTTTTATTCTATATTTTAATCTCAAAATTTCTATATTTGCACATTAATTAATTTATCCCTTAAAGGGTTACTGCCGTACGTAGCAAGCTCCGAATAAATCGTTGGGAAATACGGTTTTCCCGTTCAACTCACTATATTATACTAATGAATTCAAACGCTCTCTCACAATTTACCTTATTTCGACGCTTTCACACACGAATACAATTCCACGAGCAAACATTCTTTATTTTTTTACTCTTTGTCCTTCAATCTATCTATCAAAAAGAACAAAAAATCAGTGGATAATATAGCCACTTTTCACACAGTCGTTTTGGAGTTGGTTTCACTCAAATCGGAATTACGGAGAAGAAGAACGGTGCAAAATTATGAATTCTACAAACGAAGAAGTGAGATATTTTAGATAGAAATCGGGGTTGTTAAAAATCTGGAAATAATTATGTTTAATTGACTAGTTAAATGAATGAAACAACATACTCAATTTTGAGCGAAAATGGAGAAAGTTTTATGGAACATTTATCGATCACCGGTGTCAAACAATAGACATGTTAGTGTGTTTTCTCTTGCTTATGTGGTTGCTGAAGCTCCCTTTCTTATTTTTTTTTATTTTTATTTTTTCAACATAATTAGAGTTAACATACATGGTCAAACCCATTGTTCCCCTTATTTATTTTATATAAAGAAAATTAATTATTACTTAATCTCATTTTTAATACTCTTCCATACATCAATTAATTTTCAAAATATTACTAATATTTCATAACTAATATATGATGAATTAGAGTAATTAAAATAATTAACCTTTAAAAAAAATACATATTATTAACAACTCAAACTCTCATATTCAAATTAATCACTATAATTATACTTATTTTTCAAAATACTCACGTTATAATAATACTATCATTAGAGAATAGTCAAAATTATAAAATAAATAAATATAACAACAGTATTTTATGTTAATTATATATTATATATATTATATATATATATATATATATATATATATATATATAATTCTAATTGTAAAATTCTATAACAACAAAATTTATGGCTCATCCTTCTCTCTCAAGTGAATCATAAAGATATGCAATTATTGATATAATATTACGAAACATATGCTATAATTTATATCTATCATATTTGAAGTAATTCATCACCAAATTCTCAACATTTTTTGTGTCATGAAATTCTTTATTTCCTTACAAATAACTTTTTTCAATATCTATCATGAAAGGGTATAAAAGAACTAAAATGTATTGAAAAGTTAATAATAATTTTTTATTTTAGAATCTTTATTGAGTGATCTAAAAGGATAAACACGCACTACAACATTTTGATTCTACCGCAAAGCTAATTTTTTTATGGTAAAAAAACCGTTTTGATAGAGTATCAAAGACAACGGTTCTTAATTTTATTGTAGTAGAAAGCAAGGAGAACGGTTTTCTTTTAGGCAGATAGACAAGACACTAAAACCGTACTCTTTTAATTTTCATATTTTTAAAATAATTATACATATGATAAAACATTTTGGTTTGTTTCATTCCAAGCTTTGAGATCCATCGTCTTCCCACCGTCTTCCCATTGTCGAACCCTCAACTCTTCCCACCGTCTTCCCATTGTCGAACCCTCAACTCTTCCCACCGTCTTCTTCGTCTCCTTGTGCGGTTCATTTTCACCATTCATCAAAATCATCTCTTCCATTCCTCTTTTATTCTGCAAAATCAACATTGAATCGCGACTTGTCTTCAATAATTTGCTTGCCTGCACCCACAAACACCATGTAAGTTTCTACTCTCTTTTCGACTTCATTTCGCTTTAAACGCATCATTTCGTGCTTCAAAGTTTGCATCTTTAGGTTTTTTGGATTCAATTGTTTTGTGACGTGGAGGGATTTGAGGTGTTGAACTTTTTAGGGATTTGAATTTTGAAGAGAAATTTTCCAAAAAATTTGGAATTTTTCTTGTTTTAATTTGGTTATGTCGGTTTAATTTAGGGTATTTGGTTACCTTATGAAGTTAGTTTGTGGTCATGGTTGTGCTCTGCTGTTGTGCTCTGCTGTTGAGAATTTTGTGTAAAATTGCATTTTTAGGGTTGATCTTTTCAAGGGTCTTTTGATTATTCTATGGAACTAATGCAAACAAATTTTTGAAGTTAAGTGATTCTTTTATTCTTGGCTGGTTAATTATTCCTCCATATGAGCTGAATTGTGGTGTTTTACTTTTATTTTTCTGCTGTTTAAATTGTAGGTTTTGGATTTTAGATCTTGAATATATGATTATATTTGCATTGATTGTTCATATAACTTGAGATACTTGTTGTTTATTTTATACTCTCTGCACTATGATAATCAGTGAGAAGAACCATGACAATGTTGTCAAACTATGCAAGCAACATCATGACAATGTTGTCAAACTATTTGTACTTACTCTCACAAACACCTCACAGGCTTAGAAAAAGAATGCTAGCAACTTGGACACCAGACCAAGAGTTCAACCAAGTGAGGCAGAGAGGTCAGGTGCAGACATGAAGAGGAAGCTTAAATGGTATGATCTTATAGCTCTTCATCAATTCGGTCCTTCAGTCTTCATATCTTACATCATTGCAGGAATATCATCACGATCTTTCTTCTTTGTGTTACACTGAATTTGCAGTTCAAGTTCCTGTTGTTGGCGGAGCTTTCAGTTATTTAAGATTAACCTTTGGTAATACAAAAAACCATCTTCTTACATTATTTCAAGTTAATTATTATTTATTTCTGTTCAACTGGTTTGAAGTACTTGAGTTTGAACTTTCTTGTGAAAGAAAATACTAACCTATCAACTAATATGGTAAAATTTTATTTATCAAAAAAATTAATTTATTTCTTTTGAATATTACTTATTCTTGTATAAAAACTTGTTTTTATTAATTTATGATGATGCAGGAGAATTTATGGGATATTTTTCTGGGGCAAATATACTAATGGAGTATGTGTTCTCAAATGATGCTGTAGCTAGGAGCTTTACAGAATATTGAGTTTTGCTTTTGGAGAAAATACTCCAAATGTATGGAGAGTTGAAGTCCATGGATTGCCAAATCAACAACTTCAAGCTTTTAGAACTTTTAGATAATTAATTGGATATATGTTAGTTATTAGTTTGAAAGATAATTGTATGTTGTAATTGATTTTGTGTATATATATAAGAAGGTTTATTAATAAATGGACTACAATATAAATATCAATTTTTTAATTATTATTATTATTTTTATTTGGTTTAATCAAAGGCAATGGTTTTAAAGTGTTCTTTAAAATGTCAAAGAAAACCGTTCTCATAGGATATCTACGACTACGGTTTAATGGAGGCGTTGCTGTTTTTGACAAAAACCGTTGCGTAAAGCATAGGCAACGCCTCGGTACACTACGGTTGAAAAACCGTTCTCATAGCTTACGACAACGGTTTTTTTCTCATATGCAACGGTTTTTTAGTGTTGCGGTAGACCGAAAATGTTGTAGTGACGAAACATGACTTTACCTCAACGAAGAATAAATTGACTTAATATTTCTAAAGCTTTTCTTCCATATCAATAAGTGTTATAAAAATAAGTATAAATCAATTTTGTTTGTTGCATAAAAAGAGAAAAAATATGACAAAAATTTTCATGTTTTTTTTCGTGCTATGGTCTGTTTTCCTTGCTTTTGTTGTAAGTGACGTAAGTGCGACTAAGTTTTGTTTCCCTAACTCTTATAAAAAAACATTATTTGCCTTATATTTTATTTATTTTATCCCCTTTTACTAACCCTCGTATTTGTTTTTAGTCACAGAACAATCTTTGAAGTGTAAATTAAGACGATGATGACTGTCCTTACATATGTCATGTTTGGTTTATGCGTTGTGTTGATGGTGAATGTGTCTGTTAGTTAAGTTGAGAATTAATACTACGTTAATAACTTATGTCAAAGCTTATAAATTTATTAGAAATCTTAATATTGTCACTCTTATATTATAAGTTTGAGTGAACTATATTTTGTTTTTCATAATGAGAATGATTTGACTATTAGCTTCATTTATCTGTCTTAATTTGATTAGAATATATCTTTCTTTTAATTTATCAAGGTATCTTTAGCTTATTTTTGAAAATTATCATTTAGCATATTGAGAGTGACGTCTTTCTCATTTATTGAAAGAATTTTTCTATTGTTTAAACTTTAACAAATTTTATTTCATCCATGTGACACGTTCTTCTTGCAAACATGAAAATATGAATATTTACAAAAAATAAAAATAAAGTTTTTCTAATTAAATACAAAAAGTTTTTTTTTAGAAGAGAGAATAAATACCACCATAATTTGGATCCATATATAACGCCTCTGGGGGGACATACAATAACTTTTTTTTTTTATAATAAACATAACTTATAAAATAATTACAAAAAATACTAATTAAAAATATATACTACATCTTTTAACTTCAATTTCAATGGCAACTATTTTGAGTTTTGTCTAAAGATATAAAAATAAAACCAATGATATGATAAACTCAAATAAAAAATCAAAATCAATTAAATTGATTTTTTTTTTTTTTGAGTTTTATTTGAATCGAATCAAATAAACTCAATCTCTGTTATTTTAAATATAATTTCACTTCATTTAAAATTGATCACCGATATCTGAATAAAATGATTAGACTATATTAATAGTGCTATCTTAAATATATTTTGTATTTAAGGATTTTTTTAATCATTTACATCTTATTTCTCTCATGGTAATTTAAAAAGTGTTTACGTAATTATTTTAATAGTATAAAAAATCTAGTATTTTATAAAAGAAAATTTTATATTTTTAAATTAAGTATTTTAATTTTTATTAATTTTAAATCAACATAAACTAATTTTATTCATTAGTTTGGGTTTTATTTTATAATTTTTTTTTTAAATTCAACCAAACTAATTTTCTTTTTTATTTAGATTTTTTCCTCTGCAAAGATACGTACCAAATCAATATGTTATACTCATAACTTCGTCTCTTTTAAATATATACAACTCTTCATTGCAATTTATCCGACAAAAAAAATTGTGTATTTATATTACAAATTTACAACATAAAATGTTAATATACAATAAATTACTATATTTAATTTGTCAATTAAAATTTTAAAAATCGAACAGTAGTTGTTCGATCTGTTACTATCCAATCTAATACCTATTAGAATTTAAGCATGAATCACAACTAAAATATTATTCTTATATTAAAAACTTATTTATTAAAATATCACAAACTCATATGACATGGTTCTGATGCTCATAACTTATTACCACTAACCTAATCATAACTTCATAAATATATTAAATGCTAATCAACCGTATAAATATAATGAAACTATACAACTCAAAAATATTCATCACACTTTGACTTATCGAGATGTTAGAAGTGACTTTCCCTTCATTGGTGCAACATGCTTCTTGTTAGTCTTGAAAAATAATTCTCTCATTGAAAGTTTCTACTTATTGTTTGTTATTGTAAATCATCTATACAAAATTCATATACTCAAAACTAATGGATCCCTACTTGATTTCTTTCTTGTCTTAACATCAACTAGTAAGAATTTTTCTATAACGTTCTTATTGAAAATGATCAATGAAATTCTGAGAAAAAAAAATTCGATAAAAAGAAATTCTGAAAATTTTCTAAGGAAAAAAGTTTGACTTATTTTTTGAATTTTTTTAGAGAAAAAAGCATTTGATTTTCTTTCCATAAAATAATTCCGAAAGTTTTTTAAATATGTTTTTTTTTAATCTTTTTAGAGAAAAAACTTTCGCTTTTTTTGCCAAAGAAAAAGGTTTCGAAATTTTTTTAAAAAGAAATCTCAATTGACAAAATAATTATCTACGAGTCTCATCACTTAGTCCACAAAAAATTATGAATACTTTCCCTTATATCGCTACGCTTATACTTTTACCATTACATTTTGCCTCTTTACCTCTTTTTAAGATTTTTTCAATTTTTTTAACCTTTTAAATTCAACTTGGAATTCGAAAAACTTAAAAAAAAAAAGTTTTTTGGAACTCATGTTTCAAGAAATTTAAACATTGTATACCGATTTTTTTTTTAATTCTCCAGTAAACGAGATGTATTTATGAAAATTAAAAATTTATATATCGAAAAAATTAAAAAAAGTTTTCTGATTGTAATTCAAAAATTGTTTTTCAAATTTTCTGATAGAAAGTTCAATTTAAAGAAAAAACATGTGTTTCATTTTTTTCCGAAAAAAAATTTAACGTTTTTCAGAAATCAAATTGAATTTAGTGGGATAGAAAAAATCATTATTATTATTAAAAAATATTAAAAATGTGGAGTTTATATAAAATGTGTGGGGTAGGAGTATGAGTGTGAGAGTACAAGGCAAAATCTTTCAACAATTGTCTCAATAGGAGGCCCATAATTAAGGGATTTATTGAAATTGGCTTAGTACTTTGGGGTTTAGATGATGACTCTAATTGTGTTCAACTCATAACAACTAGTTGAAGATTGGTTATTGAATTTGAATATGAAGTTGTTACTGGTATTTCTTTTATATTATAATCTTAATTCTTCAGTACAAAGAGTTTTCAATTTTAACTAAATTTAAAATCTCTTAGGATCCGTTTGATGGACATGATAGAAACAAATTATCACATATTGTTTGAATTTAATGTTTGATAAACTAACAAGATATGATCAATTAATCCATAACTTTATCCTATCTTATCTATCTAATTGAAATTTATATTCTGAATATGAGTTGAGTTAAAAACCAGCAGAATATGATAAGAAAAAAATTTACACAATTATCCTTATAAATTATAATTTAAATTATAAAGTTGAAATATAATAAAATATAATTATAAAAACAATATATAAAATTTAATCTAAAATATAAAAATGTAAATCTAATCAAATATAAATATAAAATAATTAATATAATTTGATATTAAACTAAAAAATGATATATTAATAATTAATTTAAATTTTTTTATGATTTTACTACAAGGGTAGTTTCTTCTTTTTATATAATTTAATAAATTAGTATTCAAATTTATAAAATATTAAAATTAATAGAAATTTTAAAATAAATATAATTTGTTTACAAGGGTATTTTTCCATTTACAAATAATATATATCATATCTTTATTTAAGTTCTAAAAAATAAAATAGAATTATTTGTTTGCTCATGATTTAAAAAAAAAATTAAATTATTTATTTAGTAGTGTCAGTGGATAGTTTTAAATATAAAATTATTTTATTACTCATTATTTTTTTTTACTTTTTGTTAATTTATAATATTTAAAATATAATTAGTTATTTTTAAAAAATTAATATGTAGTTATTCATAATGGTAATTTTGTTATTTAAATATAATACATATTATATCATGTCAAAATGAGACGTGTACCAAATACATGACAAAATAAAATATTGTTATCATGGGTACATCAAATATAATATATGATAATGTTTATCATGGTATTCAAATGTTCGTATCTTTTACCTTGTCGTTCCTCGATTGCAAAACTTATTTCTTGCCTCCAACTCTCCATTTTTTATATATTAGAAACTTAGAGCAAGGAGATGGTGTCCCAATTCAAAGTAGAATAAATCTTCGGACTCAAAGATCACTTGCAAAAGAATTTACATTTATCTCTCTCTAAAAATACTATCAAGAATCGAAACTAGAACATCTTAATTTAAAATCTGTCTTTTTACCACAGACCAAAATCCTTGAGTTACATCAAACTCTCAATTTGTTGTGCCTTTTTGTTGTAGTTGTTGCCCTATTTAGCTCTATCCATAATCCAAGACCTTTCCTTTTACCACTTGATCAAACGAAGAAAACCATCATTTTCTTTTGGGTTGCCAACATAAGAAATCTTCAAAAAAATTACTCCATGCCCCACATTTTAGACCTCTACTGTTAATAATCCATGTCAATTACATGATGAATGACCAAAGGCGGAAGCGTACCTGTGGGAATTGCCATTGATGAAATCCTAGGATGATGATGATAGAGCCAATGGGTTGGGTGATCTTCCTCAGCAAAACACCCTGAAGACCTTGCTCTCTCTTGATGGGGATAGAGAGAACCAGAGAGTTTTCTCCTTTAGGGTTTTGAAACTGAATGGTCTTATTGTGTTTGCCTTGGGGACCATTACCCCTATATATAACTATTATTAGTTATATCCCAAATTGCAGTATTTCCAATTCAGCCCCTCATTAAATTAGAAACTGCCTGGTATCTACACTATTAATTTTCATAACTATTATGCTCTTTAGCCATAAACTATTATATATTATTTGACCCCTAGTTTATTGGCTAATTATATAATGACCCTAACACACTTTATTAATTAATTACATATGTGACCCATAAATCTTACAATCTCCCACTGGTCACACATGTATCCTTAGGAGTGTGTTAGACTTTATGACGTCAAAAATGTCATTATAATTACCTTGAGTATAATCCAAATTGTCCTGTCCATTAATCATATCAGCACATGGAACCAAAGAGGCTTTCGTCATAATAAGCATAACTAAACCCATCAATGATCACCCGTACTGACACAACTAAATGACATAGACCCATTATGAAAAGTGTAGCATGAAAATTACATGAAGTTGGTCAATGCATGTCAATTTTCAACTGGTCCTACTTTATCGAATGAGATCATACCATAACTTAAATGTACAAAGTAACCAAAAACTGAATACTTTAAACTTTATTTCTGATCAGAAAGTCCAAATACAATGTATTTGTACTTTACAATTAAACATAGAACATGAATTACATAATGGACGAAACTCCCACTAAAATCAAGATTCCTCAAGCTGTAGCACACTCATGTGAGCAGTGTGCTCATGAAAGACCTTGGGTGGTAGACCTTTAGTGAGTGGATCCGCAATCATGGAGTTTGTCCTTAAGTGTTCTATGGATATCTGTCCACTTTGTACCTTCTCTTTAACAACTAGGAACTTAATGTCAATGTGCTTTGACTTGGTTGAGCTCCTATTATTGTTAGAATACAGGACTGCTGATCTATTGTCACAATACAACTTGAGTGGTCTTTCAATCCCTTCAACTATTTGCAGCCCTGTGACAAAATTTCTCAGCCAAATGCCCTGGTCAGATGCCTCATGAATTGCTACGAATTCTGCTGCCATGGTTGATGAGGCAGTAAGACCTTGCTTGGCACTACGCCAAGAAACTGCTCCACCAGCTAACAGAAAGACATAGCCTGAAGTTGATCTTAAGCTGTCTTGGCATCCCGCAAAATCCGAGTCAGAGTACCCAGTGATCTCTAACTGGTCTGACCTCCTATATGTGAGCATGTAGTTTCTTGTTCTCTTCAAATATCTCATGACCCTCTTGGCTGCTTTCCAATGGTCAAGACCTGGATTGCTTAAATATCTGCCTAAAATCCCTACTATGAACGCTATGTCTGGACGCGTACATACTTGGGCATACATAAGACTCCCTACAGCTGAAGCATAAGGGATCTTTTGCATTTCTTGAATTTCCAAACTTCCCTTAGGGCACTGTTTGAGACTAAACTTGTCTCCCTTAGCAACTGGGGTGTCCCCTGGTTTGCAATCCTGTAACCCAAACCTTTTGAGAACCTTATCGATATAGCTCTTTTGTGACAATCCAAGAATACCTCGAGATCTGTCTCGGTGTATCTGAATTCCTAATACAAAAGAGGCGTCACCAAGATCTTTCATCTCAAAATGCTTTGATAGAAATTTCTTAGTTTCGTGCAACATGCCTATATCGTTAGTGGCAAGCAGTATGTCATCAACATACAAGACCAGGAAAATATGTCTGCTCCCACTGAACTTATGATACACACAATCATCAACTGTATTCATCTCAAAACCAAATGAGAGAATTACTTGATGAAATTTATGGTACCATTGACGAGAAGCTTGTTTTAGCCCATAAATGGATTTTCTTAGTTTGCACACCATATTCTTTGGGTCTCCCAACACAAAGTTTTCTGGCTGCACCATATAGATCGTCTCATCAATGTCGCCATTGAGAAAAGCTGTTTTTACATCCATTTGATGAAGCTCCAAATTAAAGTGAGCAACAAGA
Source organism: Cicer arietinum (assembly GCF_000331145.2). NCBI lineage: Eukaryota > Viridiplantae > Streptophyta > Magnoliopsida > Fabales > Fabaceae > Cicer > Cicer arietinum. The sequence continues at coordinate 1,001,189 of NC_021164.2, forward strand.
GCCATGATTATTCTTAAAGAGTCCTTCGATGAAACCGGAGAGAAAGTCTCTTTATAATCAATCCCTTCCTTTTGAGTATAACCCTTAGCTACAAGACGTGCCTTATATCTCTCCACATTACCATTGGAATCCCGCTTGGTTTTAAAAATCCATTTGCAACCAATGGGTTTCTTTCCTTCAGGTAATGGGATAAGTTCCCAAACTGAATTGTCTTGCATAGACTTGTACTCCTCATTCATTGCTTCGATCCACTTATCTGAACGAGAATCTTGCATGGCTTGATGAAAGTTGACTGGGTCGTCTTCCGTCATGCCAACATTTTCCTCTACCTCATTGATAAATACTACATAATCATCCGAAATAGCATTTTTCCTTTCTCTAGTGGATCTCCGCAATGGAGCTGGCTCTTGAGGCACTTGTTCTTGAGGATCTTGAATTTGATCTGGATTTTGTTCTTCCTGAACAACCAGATCATCTTGAGTTTGTTCAATAATGGGAAAGTCAATTGGTGGAAGAATCAGTTCTGGAATTGTTACCGATTCTTCCTCAAAGACAAAATCTTTAACCTTAATCTTCCCCCCAAACTCAATATCCTCAAAGAACGTTGCCGTTCCCGTCTCAAAAATTGTTCTCAAATTAGGATCATAAAATTTATAGCCCCTTGATTTTTCTGAGTACCCTATAAAATAGCTGCTAATTGTTCGGGGTTCAAATTTCTTTTCATTCGGCCTATAAGGCCTTGCCTCAGCTGGACATCCCCAAACATGAAAGTGCTTCAGGCTAGGCTTACGCCCAATCCAAAGCTCATAAGGTGTTTTAGCCGCTGCCTTAGTTGGTACTCTATTAAGAATGTATGCTGCTGTTTTTAATGCCTCTCCCCAGAGTGACTCTGGCAAGGTGGAATGACAAATCATACTCCTTACCATATCCTTAAGAGTCCTGTTTCGTCTTTCAGCTACACCATTCATGCTGGGTGACCCCGGCATAGTGTATTGTGGGACGATTCCACATTCCTCTAGGTATTTGGCAAATGGTCCCGGACGTTGTTCACCTGAACCGTCATATCTGCCGTAGTATTCACCACCACGATCAGATTTGACCTTTTTAATTCTTTTATTAAGTTGATTCTCAACTTCTGCCTTAAAGGATTTGAACACGTCTATTGATTGGGACTTTTCGTGAATTAGGTAAAGGTAGGCATATCTAGAATAATCGTCTATGAATGATATAAAATATTGTTGACCATTCCAAGAAGGAGTTGGAAATGGCCCACAGATGTCCGTATGTATCAATTCTAAGACGTCTGTAGCTCTATATGCGCCTAATTTCTTATCTTTAGTCTGTTTTCCTTTAATGCATGCTACACAAACGTTAAGGTCTGTGAAGTCAATGGAATCTAAAATTCCATCTGACACAAGTGGTTCAACTCTATTTTTAGATATGTGACCTAGACGCTTGTGCCAAAGCACCCCTGAATTGAAATTGTCAATTTTCCGCTTAGTACCACGCGATTCCACATTCAAGGTTTCATTACAGTTAGCCACAGTTTCCAACAAATAAAGATTATCATAACCAGAAAGTAAACCGGTTCCAACAACATTCGAATTTAAAGACAAAGTAAATTCTTTATTCCCGAATGAACAATAATATCCTGATTTGTCCAAATAAGAAATAGAGATCAAATTCCGTCTAAATGACGGTACAACAAAAGTGTCTTTTAAATCCAAATAATGACCGGAACTTAATAATAATCTAAATTTTCCTATGGCTTCAACTTCTACCTTCTTCCCATCTCCTACATAGATGCATCTTTCAGTATCACTAGGCTTTCGGAAGTTCAGGCAACCCTGCATTGAAACACTGATGTTAGTAGTTGCACTAGAGTCTAACCACCAAGTGTTTCCAGATACTGAAGCTAAATTAACCTCAGAACAGACCAAAGACAGAATCATACCTTTCTTAACATGCCAAGCGTGATATTTGGCACAATCCTTCTTCACGTGTCCAGAATTCCTGCAGAAGAAGCAGTTGTTATCCTTAGTCTGCTTCTTTTGTTCTGGACCTTTAGCAACAGCTTTGTTCTTGGGCTCCTCAATTCTTTTCCTTTTGCCATTGTCTTTAGAGATGCTAGTAAAGTGAGCACTTTTAGTCCTATCTTGCTTCATCCTGTCCTCTTCTTGCACACATAATGAAATGAGCTCATTAAGAGTCCATTTCTCCTTTTGACAATTATAAGTCACCTTAAACTGACTGAATTGCGAAGGAAGAGACAACAATACTAAATGAATGAGTAAGTCATCTGACAACTCAAGCTTTAGTCCTTTAAGCTTAGAAGCAATGTTGGACATCATCATAATGTGCTCTCTTATATTTCCCTTGCCTTGATACTTTATGGAAATTAAATTCTGAAGCATAGAACTTGTTTCAGCCTTATCACTTTTTTTAAAGCGTTTTTCCATCTCAACAAGGAAATTTTTAGCTGTAACTATCTCATCCGAGACAGCCAGCCAAGAACAATCAGAATGTTCTCTTCCCATTCCTTAAAATTTGTCCCATTAAGGACAGGAATAGAACTCAAATTTGCAGATATGGAAGCAACCGATGCTGTAAATTAAATAAAGAACGAAACTTAGAAACTCACATTATAGGAAAATAAATCAGTAAATAAATAAATACATATGTTCAAATCATGGAATTTAACCCATCTCAAGATACCCAGTGCACCATTGATGTCAAGTCTTTGGACAGTAACACCAACTGCTAGTGGTACTCTTGTTGCAACGATCAAATATTGACAATAAGACATGTCAAACAATAAACCTTCCTTTGGGCCGATTTACTGCTCACATGTATACCAAATAATTGTCACACATTTATCATCGCAGGTGTACCATGTAATTCTGCCAAATATTAACCTTCCTTTGGGCCGGTCAATACCCGCATGAATAAACATATACACAGCCATTTGACTCTCTTCACGAGCAATTTAGACAAGAGAGGTCACTTTGGCGACGTCAAGTTTCAATTAACTCATTCAAAAAATGTCAAACTTGACTTGAACATATATTTATTATATCCAAATAAAACAATATTTAAAAAAATATTGTTCACTAATATAAACATTATTTCATTAGTATTTGATAATTATCAAAAAAAAAAAAAATTCTAAAAGAACACAGAAGAAAAAAAAAAAAAGGTTTCAACTGTGAAAACCAAGCTGTGGAGTGGCATGCAAAAACAAGCAAAATAAGTAAGGTAAAGGACGCACGTAATTTTGCAATCACAGTTAACCACGGAAAAATTCAAGTTATTTAATACATGCTCATATATATGTATATCCCACCCAAAAACATGTGACCTAAAACCAAGGACCTAAGGCCTAAACCTACTTGGCCTTAAGCAGAAATTTAATGTGTTTGGGATTATGAGCATAGGCAGCAAGGATTGAATTGAAATCCTTAGTGTATGACTGAAGAGGTTCTGATTCTATTTCAAGAACCAAAAAAAAAAAAACACATGGAATCAGATGCAGTCTCATTGATGGTTTTCATCCATACGTAATAGCCTTAACAGTTACAAACAAACAAAACACTAGGGAAGCAAAACAAATAACTATCCTTTCAATAGTTACCAATGGCTCGAGAAATTCAGGCTCATACAACCATCAAAGCAAATACCATGGACAAGCAGCATTAACAAATTAACATAACAAGAAATCAAAATTCCAAATTTTATTATCAAATAACATTTGGATGTCACAGATTGTAGTTCCACCGATATCCAAATTCCCAAATTACAAACCCTAATTTTTCAAACACGTTAAAAATATGGATTCCATAATATATATATCAAAATTCTCAAATTCCCAAATTACAAACCCTAATTTTTCAAACACGTTAAAAATATGGATTCCATAATATATATATCAAAATTTCCAAATTACAAACCCTAATTTTTCAATCATGTCAAAATTCCCAAATTGAATTCTAAAACAAAGACAATAACCGAATTTCATCATGAATTAAACATGGTAGGCTCTGATACCAATTGTTAATAATCCATGTCAATTACATGATGAATGACCAAAGGCGGAAGCGTACCTGTGGGAATTGCCATTGATGAAATCCTAGGATGATGATGATAGAGCCAATGGGTTGGGTGATCTTCCTCAGCAAAACACCCTAAAGACCGTGCTCTCTCTTGTTGGGGATAGAGAGAACCAGAGAGTTTTCTCCTTTAGGGTTTTGAAACTGAATGGTCTTATTGTGTTTGCCTTGGGGACCATTACCCCTATATATAACTATTATTAGTTATATCCCAAATTACAATATTTCCAATTCAGCCCCTCATTAAATTAGAAACTGCCTGGTATCTACACTATTAATTTTCATAACTATTATGCTCTTTAGCCATAAACTATTATATATTATTTGGCCCCTAGTTTATTGGCTAATTATATAATGACCCTAACACACTTTATTAATTAATTACATATGTGACCCATAAATCTTACATCTACCCCTACAAATGTAGTGAAATTCAGCATTGCCCTATTTATAATAGTAAAAACCCATCATTTTTCCAGAACTTTTAATGCTTAGTTTGTTGCAACAATAGTGAGTGCCTATATTTTCTAAATTACCAGAAAACTTGAAAAAAAAAATTCTATTACAAAAGTTGAGTTTCAAAAAACTTTTTTTTCATGTTTCTTCTTTCTTAATATAGACCTTGTTATGAGAAACTTGAAATCCTCAAGTTTCAATAATTATTATTTTTTATTTTATTTTTTTATATCAGTGGTTGCAGGTGCTAGTGGACGAGATGAAAAAATTTGTGTATGTGACACGCGATGTTTCTACTTAATCTTCTTCCATATATCGTGTTGTCAGGATTCAATCAACATACAAAATCATTGAGAAGGCTACCACAACAACCACAAGATGATGATATATGTAAGGAGGAGGATTTTGTGCAAGAGGCAAATGTGTTGATGCAGAAGGATCATGTACAGGGTGATAATGACTTGTATAGGAGGATGAATGATCATAGCATTTGGGCACATGTTTCTAGCTCTTTAGTTTGGTATTTTATAAGTTCTTTGTAGTTTAGAATAACTTTTTAGCTTGTTTCTAAACTTTGCGTCGAAATTGAATTATATTTTTATTATTTGTATTTTGACCCTTTCTCGTTGTGTAGGCCATAGCTTAAGCTTTGGATATTGGATTGACTCATACGAGCAGGCGTTGGAAAGCTAAAAATCAGAGCTACAACATTTGTGTTGGAAGAAAAGACCAATTCCGAACTTTACTGGGCCTAAATTAAAGATTTTGAAATCTAGACTTTGTAATAATTTTAAATAGCGGGCCATTTGTTTATAAACCCTAAAGCCCAATGTTGAGTACTATATATTGGCAGTTTTGTTTCTTTTCTACATAACGAAATATTAGGATTTAGATTGCTACAAGAGATAAACAGTTTTTATTTTAATTTCATGGAAGGCTAATTTTATAAGATTAATCCACGAGTTCAGAGTTTCATCAAAACTTTGAGATTCAGGTTACACTGTCAATTTTGAATTCATGATTCTATTCTTGTTTATTTGATATTATTTATATTCTGATTGCTTAAAATGAATTTCAATATGATAAATTATATTTATTTGATAGAATTTGGTTTTGGTTTCTAATTTAATTGAATTGTAACTTTGCCACGCTTGATCGTTAATTATAATATTTTGATGATTGTGATGCTTAATCTAATCAAAGAAACCGAATTCACATAAGATCAATTCTATAGTCAAATAAGAATAGAGTCACAAATTAGAAATTATACTCATTGATAGAATATGTGATAAGTCTGAAACTCGAATAAGTGGATTAATCATTTTGCGCATATGTTAAATAAAAAATCTAAAAAACCCCTTTTTAATTTCAACTTTCAATTCGGTTATTATTATTATATCAGAAGTCCTTGCGAAACGATTCAAGTTATTACCTTTATTTATATTTTATTAATTGTATTTGACACGTGTGCGACAGTGGATCAAATTGGCGCCGTAGTCGGAGACTCTCTATTAATAATATTAACCAGTTTTAGAGTATTACTAACTATCTTAACAGTTGTTCTTTGTGTTTTGTTGTTCTACAAGTCAAATAGGCTTGTTTGCGAGCTCCTAGGCACGTTGCTAGTAAGAAAAAACTCGGTTTTCAAGTGACTATCTCGGATTGCTCCGAAATTTTGCTAGGAAATCAGAATTATTGTTATATCAGAAGTCCTTGCGAAACTATTCGAGTCATTACCTCTATTTATATTTTATTAATTGTATTTGACCCTTGTGCGACAATGGATCAAAGAACTTGTAGTTGTGGAAGATCATTGTTACTGTTTACCTTATCTTTCAAATCCTCCATTTTTCCTTATCTTCCAAATCTTTCAAGATCAAAAGCTCACAAAAGTCCCTCAAATCTTCCCAGCAACCTTGCATACTAGATTCTGCCTATCCATCTTCGAGAATCAACTCATATCAGTGAAAGAAGGAAAACACAACCTAGATAAGAAGAATTTGAATTGAAGCAGAGGACCCGAATTAAAGAGGAGCTCATAATTGATTTGGGCTAGAACCTTCTTCTTAGTTCAAATTTCAATGAGTTATTTACATTAAATTATTTTGGCATAAGGGGATGTGAGTTAAGTTAATTGAACTTTCTTCCTTAGTAGTGAAACTATTTCTAGATAAAAAGGGGTTAGAAAAATTCAGAGAAGAAGAGGCATTGGAACTTTAAGCCTGTATGTATTGTGAAATATGCATCAAAAAATGTGTTTAATTATCACACATGTTGTTATTTTGTGTGATGATTATGTTGATAAGTTAGTTAGAAATCTGGAAAAAAATACGATTAAAGATTGTTTAGATGTGTAACTTACAATGGAAACTGATATGTATTCCCCCAGTGCCTTCTCTATTTCTTTCCTGCGAGGTTCTTCCTAATTGCTTCCTCTTGCCTCTAATGCCATTTCTCAACTATGAGTATTTATGTCTTTGATTTCTCTTTTTGTTTTTACCTTTGATAGTTGTTTTATGATTCCAGGTATTTTGCCTCTAGTAAATTACTTTTGTTTTGCCTCTAGTGAATTGTTTCTATTTTTCTTATGATAATACTCTTCTACTTTGCCTCTAATTTTTCTTCTTCTATCTTGCTTTTAATTTTATCATTTCATTTTGCCTATGTTGTTTCCCCTATGGTGAATGACATGTTGCATACATGACATTACAAAGACAGTACAATAATAATAATAATAATAATAATAATAATAATAATAATAATAATAATAATAATAATAATAATAATAATAATAATAATCCAATTTTAAGTTTATATTGTTGTTGCTTTTATCTTGAAAGTTTTATATTTATAAAACACATATTTAATTCATCTGATCGTAACAAACTTTCAAATTTTTGTAAAATCTTTTTCTTTTTGTAATATATTAAACATGCTTGTGAAAAAAATTCGATTTTTTTAAAGTTTAAAGACAATTCAGTATGATTCATTTTAACAAGGACTAAAAATATTGGTTGAATAATTTTATAGAGACAAAAAATTATATTTTTATTTTACAAAAACTAAAATTAAAAAAGTAAAATTTATATAGACTAAAAAAAGAGTTAACCCTTAGTCATATTTCCATTTCCATATAATGTGATTTTATTTTCCTTATCTTGATTTTGGGTTCGTTGTGTTCTTGTTCTAGTAAAACATGTTATTGTTTTGCTCCTCATTTCATTATTTCTTTCAAATTTACTTATTATTCAATGCATTTTCTTTCTCAACTCTTGTTAATAAACGTTTTCGGGTTTCTTTTTCTTTCCCGCTACAAAACCCTAATCACAAAAAGTAGTCATTACTACTACAAAGAGGAAGAAAACAAAAATCGAAACATAATATGATTGATTTTCTTATCTTTTATATCGTTATGATCAATGGGGGAGTTTCAACTGAAATATTGGATTAGATAAATTTTTAAAATTTTAATAGAAAAATAAAAAAGATATAATATTGCATTATATATAAGAATTTTGATGTTTATTAGATAGAGACAATAGATCAAATTTTGGTTGATATTTTTAATAATGAAAAATTAATTTTTAAATACCTATTTTTTACTAACACTAAAACTTTTAGAGTTAATTTAATTGTTCTGTTTTGTCAGTGTAAAAAGCTTTACATTGTTAACACAATATGCAAACATCTATAAGTGTGACTTTAAAAGTAATTATGATAAAAGTCATATGATTTTATGAATACGACAATTAAGATTAATTGACAGTGTAAATTATATTTATATAGCTGGTGCATACAAATTAAATTCAAACTCTTACAATATTAATACAACTTTTTTAACTACAAGGACAAAAACAATATATATATAGTTATTAAAATACATGTAAACTCTAACACATTGTTTAAGATACCAATATTGACATAATATTGATTAAATATAATGGCTTGGTTTGAGTATTAGGCGGCCGGTTTTAAAATTACGTGAAACTATATCTCAAATCAATAAAGGTATGATTTATTGATTTAGTTCAACTTGAACTCAAATCCATAAATGAGGATGTCAGTGTTCTTCCCCATTGTGTTCAACGCCAATGTGGTTATAAATGAACCCTACAAGACTAATCCCTCTTTGAATAACTATTTTAACCTTAGAAATATTTTCCATAACTTCTAATGTCAAGTCTAAACAATGTGCAACACATGGAGTCCAAAACATGTATGGTCTCTTGGATGTTAGCAGTTTACCGGTCAATAAATAATTACTTTCGTTGTTAGTAACCACCTAGCTTGAAACTACTTTAATAAATAAGGGTAACATTGGAAAAAGATAATAATTATTGTCATTGTATTATAAGTTGAAAATTAATCTAAGACACATATGTTAAAAGTAGTAACTCATAAATGATTAACTAATCATTGTAAGTCAGTTAGGATGGTTTAAATGTTGTTCCGGAAATTAGTTAGTTATAAGTGTTACTATTCAAAAGTCTTTGATACATAGCAAAGCTGAACACATTGCTTGTGAAATAAGTATCTACAATAACATTGATTCAATTCAATTTATTCTTAGCAATTCCGGTTCCTATTAATTCAAAAGTCTGTTCCAACAATTGGCATCAAGAGTTTGAGTTCTAATTCAAGGGAATCACGAGTTCAAGTGTGAGGTTCTTGCAATTCTTCGGAAACACAAGTGAAGTGACACTACAACATTTTTGCCCTACTGCAACGCATAAAAACCGTTGCTTAACGTAAAAAAACCGTTGCCGTAATCTACGAGAACGGTTTTCTGACCGTGGGGAACCAAGGCATTGCCTTAGCCTAACGCAACGGTTTTTTGTGAAACAGCAACACTTTTTAAAAACCGTACTGGTAGCTACCTCTAACATAACAGTTTTTCAAATTGACAACAACGGTTTTATGATGTTGCCAAATTAAAACCGTTCTTGTAGGTTCCTTTTTCAATTAAGTTACGGCAATGCTTTAAAACCGTTGCAAAAAGTAAAAAAAATTTTTTAAAAAATAATTTCTTAAGTTATTGTATTTTAGAAAAATAATTTTAGTAAAATATTATTATTGAAATTCTATAATAAATTTAAAAATATAACAATTGTTAATACTAAATTATTGTAATGTACTGTAATAAATTCATAATGTAACAATTGCAATAGTATAAATTCATAAAGTTCATTGTCATATAGATGAAGCGTTGTAACTCTTGATCATTCATACAATGTATTTGCAGTGATTCAATTTCTCTAATTTATATTCTAGAGATAAGGAGACAATCAAAATAACAAAAATAAAATTCCTTATCTATAAAAACAAATACACAAAGAAAACTTAAGTATCAACATCTATTTCTTCATCTTGTGCTTCCAAATGTTGAAATTCATCATTGGTATCACCATCATTCATCTACAAAATAAAAATAATATATTCAATAAGTAAAATCATGAGTAAATGAAAAAATGTTAAAGTCTATAATAGTAATATAGTTCTAACAATACTATATATATAATTCTAACAATAATATTTCTAACCGTAATATAGTTCAGTCTTACTTCATTATTATTAGGAGCATGTGTTGATGTAGAAGAACGTAGAGTACTGTTAGCATCAGCTGGAGTTGATAAAAAAGCTGCTAAAGCATCTATATTCAATCCTACAGTGTTTGAGTTCAACATTGTCTTACAAAAAAGCTGAAATTTTCCTTCCATCGCTTCCATTTTCTTACGTTCTTTCTCCTCTATCTCTTGTATCTTATCATTAAAGTGTTTTATCTCCTGAGTGTGTTCTCTTTTAAGTTTTGCAATTTCTTCATTTCTTCTCAAGAGAGTTGGTGTTGAGGTTCTTCCGTGACAACGAAATCTCCCAGGTTTTTCTTTGCCACACACACTTTGAAAGGCCTCTAAAGATGATTGTCCATCTTTTTCAATCAAGTCTTGAAGCTTTATCTAGCATAAATAATAATATTAAATGAATAATTGTATACATAACTAATAGTAAATAAATAACACATTATGTTAAACTTACAATTGCAAGATTGGTTTCTTGGTCCAACTCCTTTCCTTTCTTACTTTGTCGAGTAGCAATAAACATTTCAGCTTGAGTGGGAGGCTCTTTATCTTCATTACTTTGACACTAAACCAAGAAGAAGAAAAAAATAATATGAGAGTTTTATTTAAGTAACATAATTAAATATTCATTTATAATGTTTGAAAAAAGAATACCATTTTTTCCCTTATAACTGCAAAGCCTTTATTCCCCATTCGGTGTCTGTATTTCAGCTGAGCTATATTTTGAACATTTTGATGACTGATTTCCTATATTGATTCACAATTTTTTTATAAAATTACAAATGTGTGAGAACAACTTGTTGAGACAAAATCTCAATTTAATGTTTTGATGAAAACAAACAAAAAGTTAATTAAGAATGTTAATTATGATTCTAAATGTTATGTTAATTTAACTTGTGCTTTTGAGTGAATTTAGTTAAGAACAGAATCAAGCAAAGCAAAGAAAACAGCAACAAGAACA
>NC_021164.2:1013434-1013874 GCF_000331145.2 Cicer arietinum
ATGCTAAACTAGAAAAGTCAAAAAAGAGGGAAAAGCAGTTTTTCAAAGCTGAATTATTTTAATCTGATATATTGCCTTCAGTCAAACTTCAGAGCACTATCAACAGCTCTTTTGACCTTCATTAAAGGCCTCTAATGCCTATAAATAGAAGGCCAATACCAGGATCAAATAAGAACTTCAAGTGATATCAAACTCTCATAAATCATTCACATTCACATACTTGAATCTCAAACTCTCACTGTGATATTGCTGCTGATTTCTTTGTAAGAATCGAATCTCAAACAAGAGTTGAGATATCTTAGATTCTGTCAAAATCAATCTTATTGTAAAAACTCAAACTATAAGAGTTTCTTTATAGTTTGTTTAGATTGCATTGAATCCTATCAAAGTTAGATAGGTGTTGTTGTTGCTTTATGGGTGGAAAGTAATAGAGATTAAAA
>NC_021164.2:1014700-1042128 GCF_000331145.2 Cicer arietinum
AAGAAAACTTCAAAATAGAGGTAGACAAAAGTCAAAACACATGCTTTGGATGCAATAAACAAGGACATTATAAAACTGAATGTCCCTTGAACAAAAGAGCACCAAAGAAGTTCCCTTTCAAGAAAAACTCCATGATGGTGAACTGGGATGATTATGATGAAATAGAAACAGAGGAACCTGAAGAAGCTAGCTTATGTTTAATGGCAGATACTAAAGACAAGGAGGTAATAAATTCTGAACCATGTCTTTTATGTGAACAATTTGAAAATGATTTTGATAGCTTACTTAATGATTCAAATCTGCTTGTTCAAAAATGTAGCTCTTTAAATGACCAGTTTTTAAAAGAAAAAGGGAAAAAGAGAAAGCTCAGGTTATGATTGATGAACTAAAAAACATCATTCAAAACATGTAGGAATCTCATTTTAAGGAAACTAATGAATCTGAAAATCAAGAACATTCTGCAACAAAAACGGAGAATGTTCTTCTTAAAACTGAAAATGAACTTCTTAGAAATGACTTGTTAAATTTTATTAAAGCTACTGAAACCTTTCAAAAAATCATGGGATCTCAAGTGGGAATATTTGATAAAGCTGGTCTTGGTTTTGATAAAACTCAAAAAACGAAAATATATGAAAACTTTTTTGTTTCGGAAAGAAAAGAGGATAAATGCAAACCCAAATGCTCATATTGTAAGAAACTTGGACATCTGGAATTTGCTTGCTATTTTAGAAAAAGAGATGAAAAGATTGAAAGCAAAAAGTTGATTAAAAGAGAAGATCGTTCTGCTAAACCAGTGTTGAAAAATCTGCAAAAAGGAGAACGTTCTCCATGCTGTTCTCAAAACGGAGAAAGTTCCAAAATGAAAGTTGAACCTTCTGCAGAAAATCTGGGAAAAAGGGAACGATCTGGAATTTCAGCAAAATCAATTTTAAATCCGTGTAAAACTCAGATTTTGAAACCTTATCGAAGATCAACAACAAAGTATTCCTATTATTCCAAAAATGGTCACTTTGAATCAACTTGTTATTTTAAAAAGAGATCAAGTTTTAAAAAATCTTCTAAAAGAAGATATACTAACCATCAAGGACCCAAACAAATATGGGTACCAAAATCATTACTAACTTGTGATGTAGGAACACCATCCAACAATCAAGAGAGAACAATGATACATGGACAAGGCATGCTCAAGAAACTTGAATGGAAAAGTATGATGCCTTCTCTCTTTACAAAAATTTGGAGTTCCTTTAACCTTTGGAAACATTAAAACAAAGGAGATGAAGAAGAAGAATATAATGCTTTCCAGAAAACCAAGATATATAACCAGTCTCTGTTTCATTCTTCTCATAAAAGCTGGAGAACGATAAAGGCAAAATCTAAGAGAATGATCAATTTAAGCAAAAAGGTTCATTCTGGAAGCAGTACCAGAACATTCTGCAGAAGAGCAGAACATTCTGTAGAAGAGTAGAACATTCTACAAACATTCTGCAGAAGAGCAGAAAAATCTGCAGAAGAGGAGAACATTATGCAGAACAACAGAACATTCTACAGAAGAGCAGAACATTCTCCAGAACGTTCTTGATAGTTTATATGCAACATTCAATCAAGTCTAATGTTTTCTATTAAGATGATATGGTACCAAAGTTGCTGCTACTTGAGTCTTGATGAAAGTCAGCCATCAGATCAAAGAAATAGTAACAAGTATGAATGGTTGTCCTTTAGAAGAAGCACATATTCACATTGTCCTCTTCTTTGGATCTTATCAAGGTATATTCGTTCTCCGTTTTCTGGTTAAAACCAAGAACGTTCTCCGTTTTCTGGTTAAAACCAAGAACGTTCTCCGTTTTCTGGTTAAAACCAAGAACGTTCTCCGTTTTCTGGTTAAAACCAAGAACGTTCTCCGTTTTCTGGTTAAAACCAAGAACGTTCTCCGTTTTCTGGTTAAAACCAAGAACGTTCTCCGTTTTCTGGTTAAAACCAAGAACGTTCTCCGTTTTCTGGTTAAAACCAAGAACGTTCTCCGTTTTCTGGTTAAAACCAAGAACGTTCTCCGTTTTCTGGTTAAAACCAAGAACGTTCTCCGTTTTCTGGTTAAAACCAAGAACGTTCTCCGTTTTCTGGTTAAAACCAAGAACGTTCTCCGTTTTCTGGTTAAAACCAAGAACGTTCTCCGTTTTCTGGTTAAAACCAAGAACGTTCTCCGTTTTCTGGTTAAAACCAAGAACGTTCTCCGTTTTCTGGTTAAAACCAAGAACGTTCTCCGTTTTCTGGTTAAAACCAAGAACGTTCTCCGTTTTCTGGTTAAAACCAAGAACGTTCTCCGTTTTCTGGTTAAAACCAAGAACGTTCTCCGTTTTCTGGTTAAAACCAAGAACGTTCTCCGTTTTCTGGTTAAAACCAAGAACGTTCTCCGTTTTCTGGTTAAAACCAAGAACGTTCTCCGTTTTCTGGTTAAAACCAAGAACGTTCTCCGTTTTCTGGTTAAAACCAAGAACGTTCTCCGTTTTCTGGTTAAAACCAAGAACGTTCTCCGTTTTCTGGTTAAAACCAAGAACGTTCTCCGTTTTCTGGTTAAAACCAAGAACGTTCTCCGTTTTCTGGTTAAAACCAAGAACGTTCTCCGTTTTCTGGTTAAAACCAAGAACGTTCTCCGTTTTCTGGTTAAAACCAAGAACGTTCTCCGTTTTCTGGTTAAAACCAAGAACGTTCTCCGTTTTCTGGTTAAAACCAAGAACGTTCTCCGTTTTCTGGTTAAAACCAAGAACGTTCTCCGTTTTCTGGTTAAAACCAAGAACGTTCTCCGTTTTCTGGTTAAAACCAAGAACGTTCTCCGTTTTCTGGTTAAAACCAAGAACGTTCTCCGTGTTCTGTTTTCACAACCAAGGTCAATCTTGAGTTATTTTCTTAAGTTTTTAACAGGAATTTTTAAAAGGTGCATTTACAATTCAAACCCCCCCTTTCTTGTAAATTGACATTGTTACTTCACAACTATATATAACAAGTAATTATATCTAATTATATCTTACTTGAATGTGGTCTTCTTTCCAATATTCCAATAAGTTCTTAATGTCTTCTTCTGGTACCTCATAAGGATGATTTTTTAACCGCTCGCGCGTGGTCTTTCTTTTATAGATTTAGCATTTTCTAACTTGACTGTATATTGCCGCATTAAGTCATTGCTGGACTTAGCTTGAATATCAAGCCGAAAACCATTCCCTTTGTTCATTTTACTGCAATCAAGCAAAAGAAATAACATCGAGAATTATTATTCAAAGTCCAAAATGAGTAACAAACAGTCCTAAAAACAGCAGTCCAAATAGTAACAACAGTCCTAAAAAACAGCAGTCCTAAAAGTAACAAGTAGTCCAAATAAGAAGCAGTCCAAATAAGTAACTAAGAAACAACAGTCCTAAAAGTTTTGGACTGCATCTTCTGTTTGATTGCAGGAAAATATAGCAGTCCTAAATATAGCAGCAAACCAAAGAAAAAACAGTCATAAATATAGCAGCAATCCAAATAACAAGCAGACCAAATAGCAGCAGTCCAAATAACAAGTATATAGCAGCAGTCCTAAATGCATCAAGTATATAGTAGCAGTCCTAACAAGTAAATATAGCAGTAGTCCTAAATATAAAGTATATAGTAGTCCTAAATAACAAGTATATAGCAGCAGTCCTAAATGCATCAAGTATATAGCAGCAGTCCTAACAAGTAAATATAGCAGTTGTCCAAAATATAGCAGTCCAAAATATAGCAGCAGTCCAAATAACAAGCAGACCAAATAGAAGCAGTCCTAATAACAAGTATATAGCAGCAGTCCTAAATGCATCAAGTATATAGCAGCAGTCCTAACAAGTAAATATAGCAGCAGTCCTAAATATAAAGTATATAGCAGTCCTAAATAACAAGTATATAGCAGTAGTCCTAACAAGTAAATATAATAGTTGTCCAAAATATAGCAGTCCAAATATAGCAGTCCAAATAATTGTAACAAGGACAATAGGAAGTGTCAAAAGACATCAGATTAATGAATAATAAACAGAAGTTCAAATAAACAGAAGTCTCATCATAAAATCAACACAATTACAAGTATCATACTATCATGATGCTGCCAATTCATAGTTTAGAGCAAATTAGAAGAGATAAGAAATTAGAAGAGCTAATTAATCAATAAATTCTCATAATGCAGAAGTAACACTCATGTAACATATGCAAAATCATGATGCTGCCAATTCATAGTTTAGAGCAAATTAGAAGAGATAAGAAATTAGAAGAGCTAATTAATCAATAAATTCTCATAATGCAGAAGTAACACTCATGTAACATATGCAAAATCATGATGCTGCCAATTCATAGTTTAGAGCAAATTAGAAGAGATAAGAAATTAGAAGAGCTAATTAATCAATAAATTCTCATAATGCAGAAGTAACACTCATGTAACATATAGCATAAATTCAGCACAATTATAAGTATCATACTATCATGATGCTTCCAATTAGAAGTAACACTCATGTAACATATGCAAAATCATGATGCTGCCAATTCATAGTTTAGAGCAAATTATCAATGCAAAGGTATCATACTATCGCAGTTCATAGCAGTAGCAAATTTAGCAGAAAAAGACCCATAGCAATAGACTATAAACCCACAAATATACATCAATTACTCAGCGAGCCAATTTGGCAAAAACAAAAGAAATACATCTACTCAAAACTAACTTTACACTATATGCACCCTGCTTAGCTATGTCTAGCATGACTGGCTCATTGTTAACAACTTAAAATATGCTTTCTTATTTCTCACATTCTATTATTTGATTTTCTCAAATTTTTAGCATAAAATCAGCACCCACAAACATTCACGACTTCATTTAAAACTATCTAGAAATAAATTCTTCAAAATAAAACCATGGGAGGGTTCAAGTTCTTACCTTGTGAGGCAGGATGCGAGAATTTGGATTCGAAATATTAGGATTCTAGTGAATTTGAGAAATCTGCAAAAATAAAACAGAATTCCAGTGAAATAAGCGAAAAATTAATCAACCATTTCGCAGCAAAATTAAACCTAATAGCAGAGCAAAATAGGGTTTCAAGAGAGGGAAAATGAGAATTGCTCGAGAAGTGGATTATAACACTAATTTGTAGCAAAATTAAACCAAATAGCAGAGCAAAATAGGATTCGAAAAATTAGGGTTTTAGAGCAAATATACAAAATACATACCAAAAACATGGTTGGAATAAATGGTTTGCGCGAGACAGAATCCTCAGACCTTGAACGAAACCTTGAACGATGTTGAACGAGGTTGAGTTGTGCGATAAATGGCTTACGCGAGACAGAATCCGTTACGCAAGGGAGAATGGGTTACGCGACGGAGATGGGTTACGCGACAGAGCGAGAGAGAAGAAGAATTTGTGGGTAAGCGAGAGAGAGAAGAAGATATTGCTGAAAGTGAAAAATGAGAGAAGTTGCTGAAAGTGAAAAATTGAGAGAAGCTAGGTTGCTGAAATTCTGGGTTTCAAGAGAGGGAAAGTGAGAATTGCTGAAATTCTGGGTTTCAAGGCTTTGTTGTTGAAAATCTGAGATAGGGTTTCAAGAGAGGGAAAATGAGAATTGCTGAAAATCTGAGATAGGGTTTCAAGAGAGGGAAAATGAAAAGGATTTGTTTTAGGAAATATATTTGGCGCTATAAAAAATTAACTCAAAAAAGTGTTTTTTGTTTCATGAAACGTGTACCTACAAGAACAGTTTTTTTAAAAACTAAAGAACAACGTTGAATAAATGTTGCGTAAAGATAACAATAAACAACGAGAACGGTTTTTTAGTGTTGTTGTAGAAATTATAAAATTTCATGTTCTACCGCAACGAAATATAAAAACTGTTGTCTATTTACCTCTACGAGAACGATTTTTTTACCATAAAAAATTAGGCGTTGCCGTAGCACCAAAATGTAGTAGTGAGTGAAACAAGAGAAAGGTCAGATAAAAGGAAAAGAATAAAGTGTGTACAAGTTGAGGAAAACACTATATGGTCTGAAGCAAGCCCTAGGGCCAGGAACAAGAGGATTGATAGGTTCCTCATAGAACAACATTTTGAGAAATGTTTAAATGAGCATGGAGTCTATGTTAAGAAGGCAACATCATCATCTACACTATTAATATGTCTCTATGTTGATGATTTACTAGTAATTGGTAGTAATGAAATTGAAATACAATAGTTCAAGGACATAATGGAGAAGGAGATTGAAATGATAGATTTGGGAACATTATCATATTTGGTATTGAATTATTGATAAAAAATAATGGAGTCTTTATGCATCAAAAGAAATATGCAAATGATGTATTGAAGAGATTTAATATGCAAGATTGTAATGGCTCAAGTACACCATCAAAAGTAGGGCTGATATTGTCAAAAGAAGGAAATGAAGAGCTAGTTCATCCTTCAACATTCAAGCAAATGGTAGGATCCTTGAGGTACTTGTGAAACACAAGGCCAGACATTGCATGTAACACCCCAAATTTTATAATAAACTATTTTATTAATTAAATAAGATTTTAAATAATTAATTTGATGTTAAAATTATTTTATAATATATGTTGATAGATTTTGGGATGAATTTTCGTTACATAGGTGCTTTCTATGATATGCTAGTTTTATAAATATTAGATTAAATGCCCGATATAAATAGTAAATATTATATTTTATTATTTGATATATTTTTTAAAAAATAATAGTATTTTAGTGTAATATTTTAGAGAAAAAGATTTTATGTAATTTTGCGTGTATATATGCGTACCCAATTAATGTAATATTTTTATGTGCGTTTGACTAATGTTAAGTATGCACGTAGTTATATTTCAATTATTTATAACTATTTTTTATTTTTAGTAGTTTCTTTTATAAATAATTATCTTGAGATAGAATTGATATTGTGTTTGATTTCCTTTATTTTTATATACTTGTTACGACATTGTGATTTTATATATATATTTATTAAGATTTAGTAATTAATATAAAGTGTTTATGTTATATTTATTTATTTTATAATTTCAACTATTCTCTAATGATGGTAATATTTTAATTTGAGTATTTGGAAAAATAAGTATTATTATAGGGATTGTTTTGAATATGAGGGTTTTGATTTTTAATGTATTTTAAAAGATTAATTACTTTAGTTACTTCATTTTAAAAAAATATTGCTTTTGAAATATTAGTAATACGTTGGTAACTAAATTGTGTTTAAAAAAAAAGTGTAAAAAAATGGTTTTGATAATTGTTTGTTTTATTAAAAAAAATATAAATAAATAGAAGAAAGAAGTAAAATTTGTTTTATGGATTAGACACATATTTAAGAGTAAAATCTAACTAATTATAAAAAAAAAATATTAATTGAAAATAACATGAATGTAGGGCATGAAAAAGAGAGAGTAATCTGGACACAAAATAGGGCAGCCTCACATTGAGAGATAAAGAAGAAAATTGATACCGTTCATCGTAACTGTCCCATAAAATTTTCTCCGTTTTCGTCCAAATTTCACTATGTTGTTTTAGTTATTTAGCTATTCAATTAAACACAATTTTTCATACTTTTAACAACCCGAATTTCTCCTTAAAATACTTGATTTCTCCGTTTACAAAATTCGTTATTTTGCACCGTTCTTCTTCACCGTAAGCCCAATTTGAGTGAAACCAACGCCAAAATGATCGTGTGAAAAGTGGCTATATTATCTACTGATTGGTAATCTGATTTATGGTAATTTTTCTTGATCGAATTTCGAAATTTAGATTTTAGAGTATTTTCTCATAATTTATTTTTGACATTTACCCATAAACTGTCAAGTTTGATCGATTGAAGGACAAAAAGTCAAAGAACAAAGATTGTTTGCTTGTGGAATCTCGTACTCGTTTGTGAATGCGTCGAAATAACGTAAGAGGTGAGATAGCGTTTGAATTCATGAGTATAATATATCGTAAGATGAACGGGAAAACTGTATTTTCCAACGATTCATCTGGGGATCGTTATGTACGGAAGTAGTCATTTGAGAGATAAATTGATTAATATGAAATATTAGAATTGTGAGATTAAAATATGAAATAGAAATGTTTATAAGGTGTTGATTCATTTAATTTTTGATACTTGTGTGGTAGTTGATATTTGTCATTATTGTGATGTTGGATGTTGAATGAAATTATGTGCATGTGTTTGATTAAACGAATTTATGTTATGTGATAATAAAAGATGGATGCATGGTATGATATATGTTTACGTGATGATAATGATGATTTTTGATTGATTATAGTGATGTTATAAAATTGTGATGAGTTTATATGATGATCATGATTATGTATGATTAATGATATTATAAAATTATGATGGGAATATTGAAGTACCCCATAATTGATGAGATATTGATGATTCCTAAGGAGGATGCTCTTAATGGAGTAGTCTAAGCTAACGAGGGGAGAAAATGTCATCATATAGGTAGGGTCGGACTAGCATATTGATTATGGGCAAGTACAACTGAATGAGTCTGATCGTGTCGGTCTGCTGTTGACCCTTAAGACAAGATTGTTAGACCACGGTGGTATTCGGGTGGGGAATTCCTAGGTGACTTGAAGGTCGCACTCCAAATGTCGGGAGCTACCATGCAACACATGTTTACCTCGACTGTCGTGTATATGTTCTCGGGTTTAGTTGAGGGGATCTATGAGGACATGGCCAATTTGAATAGTTCGTCAACCGGGATGGTGGCATTGTATCTAGCCGCCTAACCAAGTACTTCAGAGTTAGAATGGTACCACATTGTGAAGTTGAGTCTAAGCTCATGGATAGCATTACATTTTATGTATCGTGTATGCAGATAATTTATCTTAGACAATTTGATGTTATAGTGAAATTTATTGATTTTCCTTGAGTGATTTTGACTTTTTAATGTGATATTTTCTTGAAGAATGTTTGTGTAACGATACAGTTCTATTATGATTGTTTGCATGTTCTTCATACTTGCATTGTACTATCATCATGAGTTTGAAACTCACCTCCTTCGTTGATTGTGTTTGACTGGCTTGGCCTTGCGTTTGGGAAATTGCAGTTGTTACAGGTTAATGAATCTTGAAGTTCAAGTTTGGGAGGAACCACGCTCTGATAGGTGATACCGGGAATAAGGGTTTTAATTTGTATTTTACGTATTTAATTTGAAACGAATTTTTGTATGAAAATCTTAGAAGTACTAGTAAGTTTTTAGAATTAAATCAAGTAATTATACTTAAATCAAGCTTATTGAGATTGCACTATTTTAATGGAAAAAGTAAGTTTAAAGTGTTCCTTTTTATTTTTTTGGAAACAGATTTTTATATATCTTCTTCAAAATTTATAGAAATATGATATAAATTATATATATATATATATATATATATATATAAAACAAATAGAGAAACTAAAAATGCTTTTAAACTTAATAATAATAATATAATAATGATTAAAAACTAGATTGTAAAAATAAATCAAAAATTGGGGCCCAAACCCACATATAGCCAAACGAGAACTCAAATAAAAAATATGGATTAGACACATATTTAAGAGTAAAATCTAACTAATTATAAAAAAAAAATATCATTTGAAAATAACATGAATGAAGGGAATGAAAAAGAGAGAGTATATATATATATATATTATTTTTGGGGTTTAGGGTGTCACATTGCATATAGTGTTGGACTGGTCAATAGGTATATGAAGAAGTCTAGAACACTTCACTACATGGTAGCAAAAAGGATTTTGAGAAAAATTAAAGAAACCAATGAACTTGGACTATTATATCCCAGAAATTCGAATGGAAATGAAGCTGAACTGGCTGACTTCATTGATGTTGACTGGTGTGGAGATAAAGATGAAAGGAAGAGCACCACGGGCTATGTATTCAGGATGAATTAGTCACCAATCTTATGGTGTTCAAGGAAACTAAGTGTAGTAGTATTGTCCACTTGTGAAGCTGAATATGTGGCTGCATCAATGGGTGTTTGACAAGCTCTGTGGCTGGCAGAATTGATGATGGAACTAAGGTTGAGAAGCAATGCATCAGTGAGGATGAAAATATACAATAAATCAACAATAGATCTCGCAAAACATCCAAGTGTTCATGGAATAAGCAAGTACATAGAAAGAAGGTTCCATGTCTTAAGAGATCAGGTGATCAGAAGCAAGATAAAGTTGGAACATTACAATACCAACGATCAAAAGTTGGACATTCTAACCAAAAGCTTAAAGAAGGTGAAGTTCCAAGAGATAAGGAACAAGTTTGAATTAACATTATTTTAATCATTTTGAATTAGGAAGAGTGTTAAATGTAGTAACTCATAAATGATTAACTAATGATTGTAAGTCAGTTAGGATGGTTAAAATAATATTGAGGAAGTTAGTTAGTTAGTTATAAGTGTTACTATTTTCAAAAAACCAATTTTAGAAAGAGAGGGATTAAAACAAATAGAGGAACTAAAAATGCTTTTAAAGTTAATAATAATAATATAATAATGAGTAAAAACTAGATTGTAAAAATAAATCAAAATTTGGGGCCCAAACCCACATATAAATATAAACTACCAATCAAAGTAGTGTCGTGAGTGAACTTATCTAGTGAAGGCGTCAGCTCGTCAGGCAAGCTAATCAACTTTTTCACTTGTGTTCATCACTGTCAATCCTAGCATGGCGATGGAATCATCTAGCCAAACGAGAACTCAAATTTTCATATTTAATTTGGAGATTCATGCATCGTCGGTTGATGAAGTGGGCGTTTTACCAGACACGACTTTATGAACCTTGCAACATTTAAGCAAATTTTTACTATATGAAAAGAGGGGTCTGACATATTTGGAGGCCAATTAGAAAAATTATTACATCTAAAGAACCCAAATTTGAAGATTCAAACTTAGAACACAAGATTTTAGAGCTTCTATTCTTGATCTTTCATATGTAATGTAATAGCACAACTCTTACCATTGCTGGTCTTGTTAATCACGATATTCTCGCTCTCTCCACTGAGTAGAAATTACAAGTTTTTGTGTTCCGTGAGAATTGGACCCGATACCTAGGCAATAAATACCACCATCCATTCATTCTCAATATCAATTGTATTAACTTACATGCTAAAAAATACTCCAATTACACTCACATTTTGAAGAACTGCATGTCAAACTCGACACTTTAATGGCCAATACTTGCAAAAGTGGAGTTTGTGCTCCATAATTCTTCCACCACTCAGCTTCAATAAAAAAAATTGTTTTAATTATTTTTATACACAAGTTGTTGTGTGCTAAAATTATTATTAAGTACTAAATTATGTGTTAAAATTTTGTTGTTGAAAGAGCCTTGATGAGTTAGACCTAATGAGTGCTCTATTAGCCTAATTGTGACACCCTAAACTCCAAAATAATATATATTAATTTATACAAGAAGTTTTATTATTTTAATACACAACAGATAAAGAAAATCTATTTTTTTTTTAAATAAAACTTTTATAACAAATTTAGGATATCACTGTTCTCAAAATTCAAAAGAAGCAATTTAAACTTTTCCTCTTATAAAACAATAGGGTTTTCATAAAAGAGTTGTTTCTTATTAAATAAATAAAATACAACTTATGACTCTCATTCCCGGTATCAACTATCAGAGCGGGTTTCTCCCAAACTTGAACTTCAAGACTCATTAATCTGTAATAACTCGGATTTCGCAAAAGCAGGGCCACGTCAGTCAAACACAAACAACGATGGAGGTGAGTTTTGAAATCATGTTAATAAACTTTGTGATTAATTTTTCGTTATATAGGTGATTTATATGATGTGCTAGTTTTATAAATAATAAATATTATATTTTACTCTTTGATCTATTTTTAAATATAATAGTATTTTAGTGTAATATATATATTTATTAAAAAAAAGATTTTATACGATTTTACGTGTATATACGTGTACCCAATTAATGTAATACTTTTATGTGCGCTTGACTGATATTAAGTATGCACGTAGTTATATTTCAATTATTTATAACTATTTTCTATTTTTAGTTATTTTTTTTATAAATAATTATCTTGAGATAGTAGTGATATTGTGTTTGATTTACTTTATTTTTATATACTTATTATGACATTGTGATTTTATATATATTTATTAAAATTTAGTAATTAATATAAAGCGTTGATGTTATATTTATTTATTTTATAATTTCGACTATTCTCTAATGATAGTAATATTTTAATTGGAGTATTTGGAAAAATAAGTATTATTATAGGGATTATTTTGAATATGAGAGTTTTGGTTATTAATGTATTTTAAAAGATTAATTATTTTTATTTATAAATTATTAGTTTTGAAATATTAATAATAATTTATTCATGAAATTGTGTTCTAAAAAATAAAATAAAACTAGTAAAACCTAAAAGGAGACCAATGTGTTTGACCCATGTGTGAACCCTAATTGTTAATAAAATAAAACAAACAAAAAAAGGAAGGCAGTTGGACGGCGGCCGTAAAACCAAAGAGAAACACAACAATAATCTATAGTTTGACATCGATGATCGATAATTGTTCCAGAAAAATTTCTCCGTTCTTGTCCAAATTTCAGTATGTCATTTTATTCATTTAGGTAGTCAAATAAACATACTTCCTCAGATTTTTTAACCATCCAAATTTCTCTCTAAAATACCCGACTTCTCCGTTTATAAAATTCCTTAGTTTGAACCGTTCTCCTTCACCGTAATTTCGATTTGAGTGAAACCAACGCCAAAACGATCGTGTGAAAAATTTCTATTTTATCCAATGATTTGTTTTCTGATTTATGGTAATTTTCCTTGACCGAATTTTGAATTTAGTTTTTAGAGTATCTTCTCATAAACTATTTTTAACGTTTACCCATAAACTGTCGAGTTAGATTGATTGATGGACAAAGAGTCAATGAACAAAGGTTGTTTGCTCGTGGAATTGTATTCGTGTGTGAAAGCATCAAAATAAGGTGAGGGGTGAGAGAGCGTTTGAATTCATGAGTATAATATATTGTGAGATGAACGGAAAAACCGTATTTCCCAACGATTCATTCGGGGTTCACTACGTACGGCAGTAGCTCTTTGAGTGATAAATTAATTAATCTGCAAATAAGAAAATTGTGAGATTAAAATGTGAAATATAAATATTTATAAGGTGTTGATTGATTTAATTTCGTTAAATGTGTGATATTTTATATTATTGTGATATTTAACATTATTAGGATATTTGATATTATTGTGATATTTAAAATTATTGTGATATTTGATGTTATTGTGATATTTGATATCATTGTGATATTTGATATCATTGTGATATTTGATTTCAAATGAATTTAGTGCATATGTTTGATTAAATGAGTTTATGTGAATGCAGTATATAATGTAAGTTTATTTGATGATCATGTGTGATTTATGATATAAATATGTGATACGTTTATGTGATGATAGTGATGATGTTTGATTGATGATAGTGATTCTATAAAATTGGGATGAGTTTATGTGATGAGATGTGATTAATGATAGTGATATTGTGATGAGAATATTGAATTAACCCCATAGTTGATGAAATAATGGCGATTTCAATTTGTGTTTGAGATGACGGGTTTAATGGAGTATCATATACCAACGAGGGGAGAAAATAAATATTGTGAATTTGTGAAGTGGAGATTATTTTGTCATCATATAGGTAGGGCCTGACAAGCCTAGTGATTCTGGGGAAGTACAACTGAATGAGCCTGATCGTGGCGGTTTGCTGTCGAGCCTTACGACAAGATTGTTAGACCTTGGAGGTATTCGGGTGGTGAATTCCTAGGTGACTTGGAGGTAGCACTCCAAATGTCGGGAGCTACCATGCAACACCCGTTTACCTCGACTGTCACGTATATGTGTCTAGGGTTGAGTTGAGGGGATCTATAGGACAGGGCCAATTTGAATTGTCCATCCACCGGGATGGTGGCATAGTATCAATCCTACTAACCAAATACTTTAGAGTTAGAATGGTACCACATTGTGAAGTAGAGTCTAAGCTCATGCATAACATTGCACTTTATTGTGATTGTTTTGTTGTGATTAATATGTATCGTGTGTGGTGATAATTTCTCTTAGACAATCTGTTGTTATAGTGAAATTTATTGATTTTTCTTGAGTGCTTTTGATATTTTAATGTGATATTTTCTTGATGGAATGTTTGTGTTATGATACGGTTCTATTATGATTGTTTGCGTGTCCTTCTTACTTGTATTATACTGTCATCATGATTTTGAAACTCACCTCCTTCGTTGTTTGTGTTTGACTGGTTTGGCCCTGCGTTTGCAAAATCGCAGTATTACAGGTTAATGAATCTTGAAGTTCAAGTTTGGGAGGAACTACGCTCTGATAGGTGATACCAGGGATAAGAGCTTAAATTGTATTTTACTTATTTAATTTGAAACGAATTTTTGTATGAAAATCTTAGAAGTACTAGTAAGTTTTTAAATTAAATCAAGTAATTATACTTAAATCAAGCTTATTGAGATTAAACTATTTTAACGGAGAAAATTAGTTTAAAGTGTTCCTTTTGATTTTTGAGAAACGTGATATCCTAAGTTAAAAATTAAGTTTTTATTTTTTTGGAAACATATTTTTATTTATCTACCGCAAATTTTATAGAAATATAATATAAATTAATATATATATTATTTTGGGGTTTAGGGTTTCACATTAATAGTATAATGTATGTAAGAAGAATACGCAAATAATCATCATAGATCGTATCATAATCATATTACGATATATCAAAATTATTAAGTAAATAGTTGCATATTATAACATCAAAGTTACCCAAATAAAATTGTCATCGGATTATAATATGCATCAAATCATCTAAGATTAAATTATTATTACTTTTGAAATATATCAATCACAACAAAACAATCACAAGGAAATGCAATGTTATGCATAAGCTTAGACTCTACTTCACAATGTGGTACCATTCTAACTATGAAGTACTTGGCTAGGAGGCTTGATACTATGCCACCATCCCGGTGGACAGACAATTCAAACTGGCCCTGTCCTCATAGATCTTCTTAACTCAACCCGAGACACATATACGCGACAGTCGAGGTAAAAGTGTGTTGCGTGGTAGCTCCCAACATTTGGGGTGCTACCTCCAAGTCACCTAGGAATTATCCATCTGAATACCTCTAAGGTCTAACAATCTTGCCTTAAGACTCGACAACAGAACGCCACGATCAAACTCATTCAGTTGTACTTTCCCAGAATCACTAGACTTGTCAAACCCTACCTATATGATGACAAAATAATCCCCACTTCACAAATTCTCCATACTTATTTTCTCCACTCGTTGGCATATGATACTCCATTAAAATCGTCATCTCAAACACAAATTTAAATAACCATTGTTTTATCAACTATGGGGTTAATTCAATATTCTCATCATAGATTATAACATCAATATCATTAATCATACATCATCGTCACATAAACTCGTCACAGATTTATAACATCACTATCATCAATCAAACATCATCACATAAACTTAACAAAAATTTAAAATATCACAATTATTAATCATACATTATCATCATCACATAAAATTATCACAACACATCCATCTTTTGTTATCACATCACATAAATTTATCTAACAAATAATATCAATACCACACATTTAAAGAAATCAAATCAATCAACACCTAACAAATATTTCAATTGTATATTTTAATCTCACTATTTCCATATTTTCACATTAATTAGTTTATCCCTAAAAGGGCTACTGTCGTACGTAGCAAGCTCCGGATGAATCATTAATGAGAAATACGGTTTTCCCGTTCAACTCACAATATATTATACTAATGAATTCAAACGCTCTCTCACCACTTACCTTATTTCGACGTTTTCATACATGAATACAATTCCACGAGCAAACAGTCTTTGTTTTTTGACTCTTTGTCCTTCAATCGATTTAACTCGACAGTTTATGGGTTAACGTCAAAATAAATTTTGAGGAGATACTCTACAAACTAAATTCGAAATTCGGTCAAGGATAATCACCATAAATCGGAAGAAAAAAAAAATCAGTGGATAATATAGCCACTTTTCATACGGTCTTTTCGGCGTTGGTTTCACTCAAATCGGACTGATGGAGAAGATGAACGATGCAATGTAACGAATTCTACAAACGGAGAAGTAAGATATTTTAGAGAGAAATCAGGGTAGTTAAAAATCAGGAAAAAATTGTGTTTAATTGATTAGTTAAATGAATGAAACAACATACTCAATTTTGAGCGAAACTGGAGAAAGTTTTGGGGAACAAATATCGATCACCGGTGTCAAACAATAGAAATGTTAGTGTGTTTTCTCTTGCTTATGCGGTTGCTGAAGCTCCCTTTCTTATTTTTTTATTTTTATTTTTTCAACATAATTAGAGTTAACATACATGGGTCAAACCCATTGTTCCCCTTATTTATTTTATGTAAAGAAAATGAATTGTTACTTAATCTTATTTTTAATACTCTTCCATACATCAATTATTTTTTAAAATATTACTAATATTTCATAACTAATATATGATTAATTAGAGTAAATAAAATAATTAACCTTTGAAAAAAATACATATTATTAACAACTCAAACTCTCATATTCAAATTAGTCACTATAATTATACTTATTTTTCAAAATACTCATGTTATAATAATACTATCATTAGAGAATAGTTAAAATTATAAAATGAATAAATATAACAACAATATTTTATGTTAATTACTAAATCATAATATATATATATATATATATATATATATATATATGTATGTATGTATATATATCACAGTTCCAAAATAAGTATATAAAAATAAAGAAAATCAAACACAATATTACTACGATCTTTAGAAACTCGGTCTAAAGTCGTAAATGTTTTTTCTAAGGTATTCTTAACTACTAGTGGTGTAGAGGTAGAAGAATGTTCTATCCTACTAAGTTGGTCATGTAAGGCTTGAGTAAATTTTGATTTTTTTGTCTAAACAGTTTTTGACTTGTTTTTGAGATTTGAAATGGTTTAAAAACTGGGTTTTTTTAGTTTTGAATATATTGTCTCAGTTGGGGAAACAACGGTAATCTATTGATGTTCTTCTATCTTTGTTAATTGTTTTGCAATTGTTCTAAGATGGACATTCATAAAATTATTTTGTTGAAGGATATGTCTAATATAGTTTTATGAACTATCACTAGGGATTTTGAAAGGTGCAACTTCTATTGGCTTTTATAAGTGTGTTATTATGATTTGTCTTAATGGTGGATGTTCAAATTGTACTTTCATACCAGTTGGTATTTACTGAATTTTAGTTTTGTTGGAATGGGTAAGAAATTTGGTTTTGTGTTGCATAAATTTTAAACCAATCGAAAAATAAAATATGGGTTTTATTTTGTAAAATGAACTCATAAAGTTCAATCTAAATTTCTTTTCTTTGTTTTAGAAAGTTTCTGAAGAACCATGTTCTTTTTTCTGTATTTTTGGATAAAAATCATTATGGAGAATTGATTTATCAACTTTAAATTCTTTTTCTATGACATTTAATTCATTAATATCATTTGGTGGAGACATGTTTTGTTGTTCATCATTATTATTCTGAGGTGCTGTATAGATTTGATGAGGTACATTTGTAGAGTAATCTACGTTTTGAAAAAGAGCACTTGGTATGCTAGAATACGAAAAATGTGGTTTTGAAAAGTTTTCTATTTTATGAGGTAATTGTATTACTGAAGGGAGTTTGGAGGAAACAACATCAGAATACTTGACACTGGAAGTTCTTGAAAAACTTAGATTTACCCTTCCATCATTGTATTGGATGACTTCCTTCAAGTTGTTGCTTGATTTTGACTGTTCAGGAGACTGTGGTTTTACAGCTCCTTCCAGAATCCATTCTTCAGGAAGATCTATATATCATGTGACACGCGATGCTTCTGCTTAATCTTTTTCCATTTATCATGTTGTCAGGATTCAATCAAAGTACAAAATTATTGAGAAGGCATTGACAACAACCACAGGATGATGTCATACATGAGGAGGAGGATTTTGTGCAAGAGGCAGATGCGTTGATGCAGAAGGAGCCTGTATAGGATGATGATCACTTTGCATACTATGACACTCCAAATTTTATAATAAATTATTTTATTAATGAAATAGAATTTTAAATCATTAATTTGGTGATAAAGTTATTTTAAAATATATATTGATTAATTTTCTTTATATGTGGTTTCTATGATATGTTAATTTTGTACATATTGAACTAAATGAGTAATGTAAATAACAAATATTGTATTTTAAATATATTTCTAAAAATAATTACATTTTAATTACTCCTAACTATTTCTTACTTTAATTAATACAATTATATATAACTATTTTGAATATTTTAGAGTATCTATTTTTACTAAAAAAGTGTTAAAATATATTTTTGATGTCAAAATGTCTTAAAATGCATATATTAATAAGTATAGTAATACTTTTAAATACGAGTGTTTTTGTTATTATTGATATCTTTATAAAAATTCAATTTTATTAATTAATTTTTTTTTGGTAAAATATTAATTTTGAAATATTAATAATATTGCACTTAATTTTCTTTATATGTGTACTTGTTAAGTTATGTCTATTTTATAAGTATTTAATTGATTTAGTGACTTATATAAAAGATTTGATGTTGTATTCTTTTATTGTCATTTTAACTACTTTCATAGTATAATAATATTTTAATTTGATATTTTAAAAGATATTATTTTAGTGGCAAATAAATAACAACATTTGAAAAATGTTGGCAAAACACAGAAAAATGTTGCCAAAGAAAATAGGCAACATTTTCTGGGCGTCTCATATGCGAGCGTTGCCTATTATCTTTGGCAACATTTTTCTCGCACTTTTGGGCACACTATTTATAAATGTTGCCTAAACTATGGGAATAGGGAACAATTTTTCAACGCGTCTAAGGCAACATTTTTCAAGTGTTGCCATATCTGACAACAATTGATAAATGTTGCTTTATAACAATACATTGAGAACATTGATAAAACGTTGCTAGAGCTTATAGGCAACAATTTTCAACTGTATTCATATATACAAAATAAATTTTTATTTTTCTATTATATTAATTCAAATAATAAATTAGACATTTTGTCATTATTTTATAATAATAAATTTAATTACATAAACAAATTGAACTAAGGAAAACATAATGCAAATTTAACACAAATTATTAACAAAGTTGTATTCAAATAAATGGTAATAAACAAATTGTCTAAGATTAGTAACATATATAGTAAACAAATAAATGGTAGTATTCAAATAAAGTTTAATACTTAAAGTACTAAGTCTAGCAAAATATATAGTTTGTTGAAGTTTTGATGCTTCAATCAAGTACAAGCCTAGTAAAAAAACATCATCCAAAAAAAGCATAATCTAAAATCATCATCTAAATCATTCAAGTGTGTGTTCTTCATATTTAGCATCTACGTTAGGGTTAGGGTTTTTAGTTTCCTTTCGAACCTGTAATCTTGCCCTCAAATGAAGTCTTTGTGTGAAAGGAATAGAACAAATCAGAGAGAAAGAGAGAAGAGGAACGTTTCAGAGACAAAGAGAAAAGAGAAATGATTCAAAGAGAAAGAGCAAAGAGAAGATTGAGATAGATTTTATGGTGGAATTGAAAGGAGGAAGAGAAAGAATGAAAGGATTGGGAACAGAGACAAAAAGAAGAAGGAAGGAGATGAATCGCATAACTCAACGAAGGAAATGTCAAGGGTTTCTATTTTCCCTATTTTTGAGTTAGTTCCTTTTCTTCTTTTCTTTTTATTACTATTTGTTCCATTTCTTTTAACTAGAATTATAATAATAATAATAATAATAATAATAATAATAATAATAATAATAATAATAATAATAATAATAATAATAAGAATTATAATAATAATAATAATAATAATAATAATAATAATAATAATAATAATAATAATAATAATAATAATGATAATAATAATAATAATAATAATGATAATAATAATAATAATAGTAATTTTTATTATTATTTCTCGTATTTTTGAAAACGAAAATGATAATAATTAATAAGAATAGCTCTGTTTTATTTACGGGTTAATAAATTTTTCTTTTAAATTTTAATAGAAAAAATAATATTGAAAATTGTAATTTAAAAGAATTTTTTTCTGCAAAAATTCTCATCAATGTTAAATTTTTAAGCAATATTTTAAAAATGTAGTCTTTTATTCGAAAGAAGGTAACAATTGAAAAATGTTCCTAGAAATACATAAGGGGACACTTATCATATATTGCCAATGAGCTACCACGGAGACGTTTATACACTGTTGCCAATTGAAAAATGTTCACATAAATATTTTAGGGAACATTTATACACTGTTGCAAGAATAATGATGGCAACAAACATAAAATGTTGTCTTATCCACTTTTAAGCAACACTTTATACACGTTGCTTAAAAAAGTGTTGCTAGAGACCACAATTGTTGTAGAGATAAAATAAAATCTAATATGTTAAAAAAATCATTAAAATCAAATATAACTTAACCTAGGAAAGAAAAGGTTCATTCACTTCTCAAAGCCGTTCCATTGCAAATGCAATGTAGAAAACGCAAACCATTAAAAATGAAATTGAAATTGAAATTCAAGTGAAATTGCTATTTTGATTTTCTGCGGTTTGGTGAATCGAACTTGCATTTGCAATGGTGTCTATGATGGGTCAATACGAGATCATGGAGCAGATTGGCCGCAGTGGGTTCGGTGTTGCGATTCTCGTTAACCATAAATCGGAGAAGAAGAAATAGTGTTGAAGAAAATTAGGCTTGCAAGGCAAATTGAGCGCTGCAGAAGATCTGCTCATCAAGAGATGGCTCTTATTGCTCGAATTAAACACCCTTACATTCAGTGGCGCAGCTTGACCGATAAACTTGGGGTGGCCGACATAAAAATATCCGAACTTTATATGCAACATAAAACACTTATCTAAGTCAATCAATTCTTTTACTCTCACAAACTTATCGAAATCAATCAATTTAAGAAACATAAATCATCTTATATGCAAAAAAAAAAACTAAAACACTTTATATGGACAAAAAAACTCAAACACCTTCTATGCAACAAAAAAACTCAAACACCTTCTATGCAACAAAAAAACTCAAACACTTTATACAGACATAAAATCAAACACGTTATTTGCAACAAAAAAACTCAAACACTTTATATAAACATAAAATCAAACAGCTTATGTGCAACACAAACTGTAAACAAAAATCAGCACTAAGTTCTAATTGAAACTTTAAATGAAAATTCCAAACTCCAAATCAAAGCTCCAAACTCAACACTAACAAAATAAACTTTAAATTTCATCCTAACTGAACAACACAAGCAAAAAGCTGCACTAACAAAATCAAAACTAACAAAATAGAAATCTGAATTCCAAATCAAAACTAACTAACAAAAATCAGCACT
The DNA here is from genome assembly GCF_000331145.2 of Cicer arietinum. Taxonomy (NCBI): domain Eukaryota; kingdom Viridiplantae; phylum Streptophyta; class Magnoliopsida; order Fabales; family Fabaceae; genus Cicer; species Cicer arietinum. The sequence continues at coordinate 1,036,231 of NC_021164.2, forward strand.
AACTAGCAAAAATCAAAACTAAAACAATAGAGAGGCGAAAAGAGAGGCGAGAGCGACGGACGGCCACCTCCACAGAGGCAGTCAGGTAGAGGCGGCCGCAGGCCCGCAGTGAGCAGAGGAGCGATTCGTGATTCGTAATCTGGCAAAGCGGTTGCGCGTTTGTCGTCGTGAATCTGATTATGGAGGAGGGAGAGAGGAAGGTTGCTGATTATTGGAGGAGGGAGAGAGGAAGGTCGTAACTTGTAAGCAAAAGGGAGAGAAAAACGTGGCTTGATGAGAGAGGAAGAAAGAGAAAACTGAATTAGGTTTAGGTAGTGTTGTAATTTTTTAGATTTAATCAGGACATTATAGTCATTTTACCTTTTTTTTTTTGGGTGGCTGTGGCCCCCCTATGTCCCTACTATGCTCCGTCTCTGCTTACATTGTAGAATTCAAGGAGGCTTGGGTTGAGAAGGGTTGTTATGTCTGTATTGTTACTGGACACTGTGAAGGTGGAGACGTGGCTGCATTTTGATGAAAATAAATCAAATGGGGTTTATTTTCCTGAGGAGAAACTTTGCAAATGGGTTACTCAATTACTTTTGGCAGTAGAATACTTGCATTCAAATTTTGTTTTACACCGTGACCTAAAGTGTTCTAACATCTTTCTTACAAAGGATCAAGATGTTCGACTGGGGGATTTTGGGCTTGCTAAGACACTAAAAACCGATGATTTGACTTCTTCGAGTTCGTTATTTTGCATAGTTCTTCTTCATCGCAAGTCCGATGAAAAATTTCCCCTGTACCCCCACAATTTGCCTTGTACCCCAAAAAAAAATCGAAAATGCCAAAACTACCCTCAATTTTTTTTTTTTGCTATTTCAAAGTAAAGGTAAATATTTTTTTCACCATTTTGTCATTCACCCAGCCGTAAAAGAGATTTCCGGTAGGCTCCAGTTTTCTGGTAACTACCGGAATACTTGTAACAAGATTTCCGGTACAGAGTAAAGTACCAGAAATGTTAAAACTGAGTTTTCCGGTACATAAGGGAAAAGTTGTGTACCGGAAACCTTATTTGACAAGTATTCCAGTACAGTAGTAGATTCCGGAAAACTTCATTTCTAAGTTTTCCGGTACAGACCAACTTTTTTTAATTTCATTTTAAGTTTTTTAATTTTTTTTTATAAATGTTAGCAGATATGGATAATCCACTACTATTAATGGACAAAACATGTGTCGATACTACAAATATTTTTGACACAGATCAGGTATGAATAAATATATTTAATATTAATATTATACAAATATATTTTTGTGATTAATTATAATTATTTTATTTCAGATATTTGATTCAAGGGATACTGTTGTGAAATGGGCAAAAGAAATTGGTATAAAAAATAAAGTTACCGTTATTATCAGAAGATCAGATATAGAGACGGGTGAGAAAGGACGGAGAAATAAATTAATATTAGGTTGTGACAACGGGGGAAAATACAAGTGTGCTGCATGTTCTATTCGAAGTTCAACAAAAAAATGTGATTGTCCTTTCAAGCTTAGATCAAAACCATTAAAAGATGGTTCAGGATGGATAGTTAAAGTAATTTGTGAAATTCACAACCATGAATTACCTGATACTTTGGAGGGGCATGCATATGTTGGACGCTTAAATGAAGAAGAAAGAAAGCATGTTCATGAATTAACAAAATATAATGTTGCACCGAGACACATATTACTCTCATTGCAAGACCGAGATAAGAGTAATGTTACAAAGATCTCACAAATATATAAACAAAGAAGTATCATTCGATTGCACGTGAGAGGTAATAGAACAGAGATGCAACATTTATTCAAGTTAATTGAAGATGCAAAATATGTGTGCTGGAATAGAAAGCGTGAAGACTCCGATGTTATGAGAGATATTTTTTGGGCGCATCCAGATTCAGTGAAGTTGTTGAATTTGTTTCCGATTGTGTTGATTATGGACAGTACCTACAAAACCAATAAATACAGAATGCCATTACTTGAAATTGTTGGTATGACATCAACAGAGAAAACATTTGTAGTTGGGTTTGCTTATTTGGAATGTGAGAGGGAAGAAAACTTTTGTTGGGCATTAGAGAGACTAAAAGATTTGTTTGTTACACAAAATAAATTCCCTCAAGTAATTGTGACAGACAGAGATCTTGCGTTAATGAATGCAGTTGGCATTGTGTTTCCACATGCTGTTAATTTACTTTGTCGATTTCATATCGAAAAAAATGTTGGAGCAAAATGCAAGCAATATGTCTTAAAGGATAGACAAGAGTCAATATTGAATATGTGGAAAGACATTATGTATTGTAGTAATGAAAAAGAGTATATGATGCGCTTGCATATGTTTGAGCAATCATGTGTTGATACTAAAGTGTTTGTTGATTATGTCAAAGAAACTTGGTTGGCTCCACATAAAGAAAGATTTGTTGAAGCATGGACAAATAAAGTGATGCATTTGGGGAACACAACAACTAACATGTATTTAATATAATTTTATTATATATTGTTGAATTGTATTATATTTTCTAATGTATCTGTAAAAAAAATTTATAGGGTTGAGTCAGCTCACTGGAAACTGAAGTTAATGTTAGAAAATAGCATGGGTGATTTGTGTAAATGTTGGGAGGCTATGAACAACATGATAAGGTTGCAACATAAAAGAATCAGAGCCTCGTTTCAAAAAAGTTTTTATGATGAAGAGCATGAGCACATAAATCCATTTTATCAGAGATTGAATACATTTGTATCAACAGAAGCTCAAAGACGTATTGATGAAGAATACGACAAAGTTGAGTGGGTGGGTACTGACAAATCTATATGTGGGTGTTCTTTGAGAAGGACATATGGATTACCTTGTGCTTGTGAATTGGGACAATATAAATTAATGGGTGAACCAATTCCTCTAGATTCTGTGCATATTCAATGGAGAAAATTAAGCATGGAATGTGAACTCACTCAAGACACAAAAGATGGATCAGAGTTGGATATGTCTACTGAGATGAATGCCTTATGGAAACGCTTTCGATCACTTGATGTTATTGGGAAACGAGTGTTGAAGAGTAAAGTGCGTGAACTTGCTTTTCCAAGTACAAGTTCAATATGTCCACCACCTGAAAAAGTCAAAACCAAAGGAAGAGTGAAGAAGAGTAAGGGTATGAAGCCAGATGGATATGATGTATATCGAGACCCTTCTTACTTTGAGCATGTTAATGCAACATATGGTGAAGATATTGGTTCCCAACCCTCTCAATCAAAGAAGAGACAAGCCTCTCAATCAAAGAAACACCCCTCTCAATCATCTCATTCTTCAAAAAATTTGTTATTGAGACAATTTCCTGATATTATTCAGCCATACATTGATGACATATTTGACGTGGCAGCGGATGGAAATTGTGGTTTTCGCGCTATTGCATTATTGCTTGGTTTTGGTGAAGAGTGTTCGTCTTTGGTCCGCAAGAGATTGGATCAAGAGATTGTTTCTCACATAACTCCATATGATAGATTGTTCATAGGACGCATTAAAGAAGTAAGAGATTCGTTGATGATATCCGGCTTAGGTGTTCAACCCATGGATAAATGGTTGTCCATACCTGATATGGGTTACGTGATAGCGACAACATATAATATTATTCTTGTCACGTTCGGTCTGACATTTTCAATGACTTTCTTTCCTATGAGGGGTTCACATTCCGGATCGACAAAAAATGATCGCATTTGTTGTATTGGTTTTGTTAATGAAAATCACTGGGTTCCGGTAATTATTTTCTTATACTTTTTTAAATTTTATTCTGATAATTTTTGTCTTATATTTTGTTAATTTATTTAATTTTTGCAGTTAAGGATGAAAGATGGATTTCCAATGCCAGACATTGCACCAGGTTGGAAGCAATATCGTACCAATGAAGCAACTTCTTGGGCAATAGCATACACAGGCCGTCTACAACACTGGGGGTATTTATTAGGCCGGTTGTCACGTGTTACCCAAAATCCACCTACGGAACCCGTAGATGCAATGTCTTTAGATGAACCTTAATGTTTTAAAATTGATACGAAATCACTTTAATGTAACCGACATTTCAATTGTTATTAATCAATTTTAGTTTTTTGTCATGCATTTTAGTAATTGATTTTATCTTGTATTTATTTCATAAAGTAACCGACATAACAATATTTAATAATTAATAAAGTAACCAACATAACAATAATTAATAAAATAACTAACATAACAATAATTAATAAAGTAACCGACATTACAATAATTAATAAAATAACTAACATAAAGTGTTCATAAAATAACTGACATAATAATAGTTCATCAAAAGTGTTCATAAAATAACCTACATAACAATAGTTACAAAAGTGTTACTACTAACTAGTGCGACTACGTGATAAATACAAAACTTTATAAAAGTGAATATACAACTCATCATCTGGACTAGCTTGATGTTCACTCAACCCCTGCTGTATAAGATCACCGATCTGCTGTAGGATAGGTGGCGGCTGTGAACTAGAAGCATCTGCACTGGTGGGCGGTACACTATAACGTGGGACCTGAGGTACACCATCTGGTCGCACCAGCAGTGGATGAGACACCTGATAGAACCACTCCAAATATCCATCTTCACACTCAGATGGATATGTAGCTGGACGAAGCTTGGGAAATAGCTCTGTCACTGGCGTCACATATCCCAACCATTCCACATCTACATCAAATAATCTAGCAGGATCTGGAAGTGGCGGTGAAGGAATATACTGGATATATCCGAATTGTCTCAAACACCTCTCTGGTAGATATTTCGCTACAGTGCTGCATAATCGAATGTGACCAGTATAAAGTGTGATATCATCAAAAGGAATGACACCCCTGTGATTCTCCCATGGTCTCCATATAACATCTGCAGGTGTCAATGCATCAATAATACTTCTGTATTCGTGGACCTTATGCTTGCCTTGCTTATAGCACCATCTATTCATTCGGGCAAAATATTCCACGTCAGCACCCTGATCACCTCTATTACAAATATTCGGAAAATATTAGTAAATCCAGCACTGTTACAAATAAAAATATTAAATAATTAATACTAACAATTAAATACAACATAAATAAATAAAATAAATAATTAACAATTAATACTAAAATATAATTGATACCTGAAGCAACGTCATGTATCCACCTAGCTGTTTGGTGTCATAATAGCAGGCATCTGAGAGGTAGTCATAAAGCACCACTAGTGCAGCAGTACCCCATGCATATCTATCTATACCATCTAAATATCTGAATAAAGGGAGGTACTTCGCATCAACTAGAGTATGACTCTTATCAGCGAAAATAGTACTCCCGACTAAATTCAACAGATATGCCCTAGCAGCACAGTCAAACCTCTCTGTTGCACACTGCCTTCTGAACACCTCCTTCAACCAATCCAGTCTATAGTGTGCACCTCTAGTCTTTTTGGTCTCCTCCCAGATCTCTTCCGTGGTCACTCCTAATAGATGGACGGCGAGATTACATGTCGTTACTCTATCCACATCGGGTGGACTGTAGAACTCACCCCTAATAGGCAATCCGAGAAGATTGGCAACATCACCCAAAGTAATCGTCATTTCACCAAATGGCATGTGAAATGACGATGTCTCGGAATGCCATCTTTCAACAAACGCAGATATCAAGTTGTTGTATCATCTTCACAAACTACCCCGTTGTAATGGGTTCAGACCAGACAAATTCACCCAATTCTCTATGGGTCGCGGAAGTACCGGCGGAGTAAATTGTTGCATTTTCTTCCCATGCGCAACAATTTTCAGCAATGGTCGCTCCTGTATACAAAAAAAAAATATATGACATTAAAATTAAATTTAGACAACAAATAATAATTAATTTAAATA
>NC_021164.2:1042283-1048981 GCF_000331145.2 Cicer arietinum
GCTCCTGTATACAAAAAAAATATATGACATTAAAATTAAATTTAGACAACAAATATTAATTAATTTAAATATTTTTAATGCATTATAAGTAATAATTAATTTAATATACCTCACCAAACCATAGTCTAGCTGAAACATGATAACGGTATCGTGTAAGGACAGACAAATCATAAGGTCCTCCAGGATACCGTGTGAGCTCAGCAGGTCCCTCAGCTCCATCATGTTCCTCCTCCATATGCTCTCCCTCATGAGCAGGTGCAGCCTCCTCCTGCTCATGTACATCCACCTGCTCGTGCACCATATGCTCATGTACATCCACCTGCCCATGTACCACATCTTCCTCATGCACTATAGAAGGCTCCCCCTGATCATGATGTCCCTCATCGTCGTCTTCAATAATCATACGTCTTCTTCTCCTTGAAGTTGTCGGTCGAATCCTCTATGAGGGATTCATCGGAGTCAATGTAGAAGTCTTAGTGTCCCGTGTAATTCATATGATTTTGCCGTCTCTTCCTCGTGCACCCACTGAAAAATTAAAATATTAAAAGAAATAAATCACAATAACTTATAAAATTATAATTAATTAAATAAAAAAAAATATACGTAACTTCCGGAAAACTTGATGCTCAAGTTCTCCAGTAACTACCGGAAATATTGGCAATCAAGTTTTTTGTGAGGTTTTATTATTTATACGAGGGCAAAATAGTCATTTCATTCTAAATTTGGGGGTATAGGTATAATAAGGAGGGTACAAGGGAAATTTTTCAAGTCCGATTTTAGTGAAACCAACGCCAAAACAACCGTGTGAAAAGTGGCTATATTATCCACTGATTGATTTTCTGATTCATGGTAATTTTCCTTGACCGAATTTCGAATTTAGTTTTTAGAGTATCTTCTCATAATTTATTTTGACGTTTACTCATAATTTATTTTGACGTTTACCCATGACTATGCATAAAATAATTTTAATATTTCTGATGGTTTTTTTCCCATATCCATAAGTTCTAAAAAAATCGTATATATATGATATAAATATTTATGTTTGTTACATGAAAAAGTGAAAAATATGATTGAAATGTTAAATTAGTTATTTAATTAATTAATTATAAATTAATAATAATAATAATAATAATAAAATTATTATGAGATATTGTTAGTTAAATAATTATGATGAATTATTATTAAGCACTAAATTATATAATGGGATTTCGTTGTTGAATAGGTTGTGATGAGTTGGATTATGGTGTTAGATCTAATGAGTATTCCGTTAACCTAATTATGAAATCCTATAACAATAAAGTTAGTTTCACGCTCATGAGTCTCTAATAATTTATATCTACCATATTTGAATTAATTTATCACGGAATTCTCAACATTTTTTGTGTCGTGAAATTCTTTATTTCCGTACAAATAACTTTCTCCAACATTCAATATTACTATTATATTGTTGTCGCATGTGGAATTTGTCCCATGTCTATCAAGAAAGGTTATAAAAGAGCTCAAATGTATTAAAAAGCTAATAATAGTTGTTTAGTTTAGAACCTTTATTGAGTGATCTAAAAGGACAAACACGAAACATGACTTTACATATAAGAATTAAATATGTCTAAAACTTTTCTTCCACATCAATAAGTGTTATAAAAATAATTTTAAATTGGTTTTGTTTGTTGCTTAAAAAGAGAGAAAAATATGACCGAAATTCTCGTGTTTTTTTTTCTTCGTGTGTACGATCTTTTTTCCTTGCTTTTGTTGTAAGTGACGGTAAGTTTTTTACCCAATTTTTTTCAATTTTTTTTGCCTTATACGCTATTTATTTTATCCTCTTTTACTAACCATCGTATCTTTTTTGTAATTACATGATAATCTATTTAAAATATTTAAAATTTAATTAAATTCTAATTAGTTTTTATATAAATAAAATTTATTACAACAATAATAAAATAAAAATTATTTTATCTAAATCAAATGTCACCTAAATATCAGTTATAAATGAGAATGTAACATAATAAAAATTAGTAAGGGACCAAAAATTTCTAAGAATTTAATAATAGGAGGACCAAAAAACTAATTTTAGAAAGAGAGGGATTAAAACAAATAGAGGAACTAAAAATGCTTTTAAACTTAATAATAATAATAATAAATAATGAGTAAAAACTAGATTGTAAAAATAAATCAACCCACATATAGATATAAACTACCGTCCAAAGTAGTGTCGTGAGTGAACTTATCTAGCGAAGGCGTTAGCTCGTCAGGCAAGCTAATCAACTTTCTCACTTGTGTTCATCACTGTCAATCCTCGCATGGCGATGGAATCATTTCGCCAAACGAGAACTCAAATTTTCATATTTAATTTGGAGATTCGTGCATCGTGTTTGATGAAGTGGGCGTTTTGCCAGACACAAATTTATGAACCTTGCAACATTTAAGAAAATGTTTACTATATGAAAAGAGGGTTCTGACATATTGATGACTCTTCATCATATGCATATTTTCCCACTGTTTTAGTCTTATTTATCTTCAATCATTAGTTAAATTAAAGATTTATTTGATATATTTTGTTGATTTTTGTTCTTTGAGTTAATAAAATGTTGTGTTTTTATTTCATTGATTAAGTAGGAATTTTTCGTGATTTTACATTACGTTTTGTTTTAGTGCAGTGCTGAATTTTGGTGAGAAATCAACATGACCTATGTAGCGTATTGCAGCCATATCTGGAGTTGTAGATGTCCAATCGGATTCAAACAAAGTGCAAATGAAAGCTAAGATCCATAGCTACAACTTTCATGAAGACACCGGAACCAAATCCAGACTCGAAAGAGGAGAAAAATGCAATATACGTCGGACTACAGATGTTGTGCGCTTGAAGCATGCCAGACGCGCCTAAGGCGCGTTTCCGGCCATTCAGCACTGTCCAGGCGCGCCTAAAGCGCGTTTTCTGCGCCTGGGGCACATTTTCGGACCAGTAACACTGTCCAGGCGCGTCTGGAGCGCGTTTCCTGCGCTTGGGGCGCGCGACGCGCATCAGCAACCATAAGTACACAATTTTCCACTATTTTAGGGATCTTTTTGACTCTTAGGAAGTTGGGAGACTTGAGCCCTAGCATAGAAATTCAAAGACGGCCGTTTCTAACATCATTGGAGCAGTTTTATCAAGGATCATTCATGAATCATTCTTGTAATTCTTCTCTAATCTCTATCTTTTTTATCTCTGTTATGAGTAACTAAACCCTATTTGTTAGGGATGAGTGTAACAAGATGAAACCCTTATTTTTATGATTTGATTTCTAGTTATATGAATGAGTTTATTGAATTATTTTTCTCATCTCTGTGCTTAATGCTTTTTATTCACTACAAGAAATTTTGAGTTTTGCGACAGATGGATTACGACGGGTGCCAAAAAACCGCCGCAGCTCTCTCTTTGCGACAGTGCTAAACAACCGCCGCTGCATTTCTAAGCAAAACCAAGAGGCGCTAGTATTTTTCCAATCCCGCGTCCCACTTTTTGCAAGTCCCGCTCTCTAAAATTCTTCTCATATCTCTGTGACCCTTTTCTCCCAAAACCAAAAACCCCTTTCTCCCAAATTTGTTTCCCTCAAAATTCCCAAACCCCTCGATCTCCCTATGCGGAAGTTTGATCTCTCCATATCTGGAATTGAAGCAATTTCTCTTCTATGCGGTAAAGCTTCATGCAATTTATCTTTTAATGCTTGGTGTTGGTTGATAGTGAATCTCATTAGCTGGGCATTTTATTTGTGTTCTTGTATACAATATGATTTTCTTCGTTACAAAGGGTTTGCAACACCTAACTTACAAGAAATTTTATTCAAAACCGTGATTTCCAAAGTCTCGGTGTTCTGATTTGCTTCCCTCAAATCTCTCAAATCCCTAAAACTTCAATCTCCCCCAAATATCCTTGCTTTCACAATTTCACTTTTATCTCTTACTAGCTTTCCATTCAATCTCCGTTTGTTGCAACTTATGGTACGATTTCCTTTTCGTTGTTAGGATTTTGATTACACTGTTCTAAGGGTGCTGATTTTTTGCTTTGAATGCCATTTCTGTATAACAGGAGGAGAATGGCCGCATGTAGTGTTACTGAACGACGAGGTACTTTCAGTTTTCTGTGTATCATATCTATTTCAACTTATTTTCTGCTTTCTGATATTTATATTCTCTTCTATTTATGTTCTCTTTTCTGCGATTTGGTATTTTCATTTGCATTCATTTATCAATTTGTGTTCTCTTCTAAACACACTAATCACTATGGATAATAGGTGAGCTTACAAGTTATGCTAGCTAAGATTAGAGATACAAACTTATATACAATCCCAAATTTTAACCAAGCATAGTAGTTTTACAACCTATCATTTTTCCCATGTTTAGAATATGTTAATGTATGGGTTAGTTTTGTATACACTGATAATGATGAGTTGATGTTTCAAGTGTTTAAAGTTATGATCATGAAACAATTTGCAACCTATCATGTCTCTGTTTAATGGTTATTCCATTTGTGAAGTTGGCAAGGATGCAACTGGTATTGCTGGTACTTATTCTTTCTCTATGTGTCATGGATATTTTTATCACATGGATGCAGCTGGTATTGCTGATACTTTTTCTTTCCCCAATGTAAGTTTCATAAATAAATTTTTTTAAAATAAAAAAATTGAGCATATAAGAGTTTGATGTCTATCCTTTGACTATTAACTCTTTATTATGTTGTGAACAATACACCCACATTTAGGAGAATTATCATAAATGGGTCAAAATAAATGTTCTCAAGATTGCCATATATTTATTCTCTATTGAACTGCTTGTGGTTTGGGACACCTTTATATCACCTAATAATGTGTTGGTTACAACTGTTAATTCAATTGGAGCAGCTTTTCAGTTTGTGTACATTGTTCTGTTCTTAGTGTATGCTGAGAAAGCAAGAAAGGTTGGTTAATTTATTGATAATATGGAAATTTGTAACAAATTTTACATAAAACATAGGTTTGTTAATTGTAACTGATATGTGCTATTGTATACTGTCATTTGATAGGTGAGAATGTTTGGATTATTGCTGGCAGTTTTGGGAATATGTGGGATCATACTAGTTGGGAGTTTGAAAATAACCTATAGTTCCATGCGCCGAATGTTTGTTGGATTCTTGAGTTGTGCTTCTCTGATTTCAATGTTTGCCTCTCCATTGTTTATAATCGTAAGTTTTACACTTCCTAGATATATCAATGTAATACTGAGTTTTACTAGTTTTCAAGTTTGGTGAAATTATTTATCTATATAATTTCACAGAAATTGGTCATTCGCACGAAGAGTCTCGAGTTTATGCCATTTTGTCTTTCGCTTTCCACATTCCTAATAAGCGCCTCATTCCTTCTTTATGGGTTGCTCAGTGATGATGCTTTCTTTTATGTAAGAGTCTTTTTTCAGCTCATTTTTTTCTGTTTCTTTCTGAAATATTCATTTTAGTTTCGGAACTCAGATGTTTATTCTGTTGGCTTATATTTGTATACCTACATTTGTGTTTGATATTTTAGGTACCAAATGAGATAGGTACTGTTTTGGCAATCATACAATTGGTATTGTGTTTGATATCTAGTAATGAATCTAGAGACACCTTGATAATGTCATGTGGATAATCTGCATTGCTGAGATCTGACAAAAGCAAAGGTGAACACAAATTTTATGATTAATACAACACTAATTTGGATTACTGATGAGAAGCATTGATGATTAATACAACACTAGTAGACACAACATAACTAGAGCTAGAGTTCCATGGCATGGAGAAGAATGAAAGTGATAAGGCTTTACTCTAAGGTTTCTTAGGTTTGTAATAGGAGCCTATTGTAATGTTTTTTTGCCTTTACTTGAATTGCTAGTTAAACTTGTGTGGTATGTAAAGTTGTGAAAATTGATAAAAAAAGAGGTAATTTGTTCTAAAGGTTGGTATTCATTTTTTATTTATTGTAGTCTAAGTTACAGACTCTCATCTCTTTTTTTATCTTGATTCGATTTCATTCGTAAATATTTTTCTTGCAATGTTTTAAATTTCAGGAATTTTTTAGAGTTAGATTCACTGATTTTGGATCTCATTTGAGTGTTGTTGTTCATTTTCACTTGGTAAGTTTTCGATCTCGTGACCTACATATTGTTAATTTGTTAGTGATTGTTGCTTTTAGATTTTAGTTCCATTTTACAATGAATTTCACTGATTGTTGCGATATTAGATATCAAGAAAGCATACGACTCCTATCAATAATTTCAGCTTCGATTTTGGTTCTTCAAATATTTCAGCCTTAGAAGAGTTCATTTCCTTCTAATTGTCTTTTCCTACACTATACTGTCATGTAGTCATTCAATTTAAGTTTGAACTATTGTTTACCAAGTGCACCGTTGGTCCTAAACAACATCAATGTTTCCTAAAGGACCTTTGATTACATTAGACCTACTTTCCCTTTTCATAATACTAAACTTTTAGTTTTAGATTTTACATGAAAATTGAATTTTATATTTATGTTTATATGTCTATGCATGTCCTTCGTTAAATGGACTAATTTCTTCAAAAGACACCACCTGTTATGTTTTAAATTTGATTTAATTGCAGCATTTTCTTCAAGCAAGAAATATTGTTATCTCTTATAGGACTATAGAATGCTGAAAAAAAAGGATAACATTAGGCGGTTAAAAATATACGA
>NC_021164.2:1049587-1056958 GCF_000331145.2 Cicer arietinum
GACGGTTCAAACTGCCTCAAAGTAAATATAGCGACGGTTGATAACTGTCGTAATTGTGCAGAAAAAAATAAATTTGAGTTTGTTCTAAGTGTCGCAAAATATATTTAGAGGCGGTTGTGAACCGTCGCAAAAGTTGGCGACGGTTGGAACGACGATTTTGTGAACCGTCGCAAAATGGCCTCGCGACGCACGAATCTGCGACAGTTGCAGAACCGTCGCAAACATCAAATTGCAACGGTTAAAACCGCCGCAAACCCTTTTTCTAACCGCCGCAAAACGTTTTTTTTCTTGTAGTGATTGCTTGATCAACATTAAAATGTTCTACGATTTGTATTTTGAAATGGAAGTGGACTTTACGAATGCTTGAGATGAGAAATTCATGAATTTGTAGTCTAGACATAGATGCAGGTCATGAAACCAATTAAATTAGTTGCAAAACAATAATTTACAAGATAATTTATATACGGTAATGCTTAATTCTAATTTTAAATCTACTAAGGAATTAGGGGTTACTTTGGAATTAAAGGTTCTGTCGCAAAGACATTAGGGCAAGAATAATAAAGAGAGTTTGTGCTCCATATGTCTTCCACCACTCAGCTTCAATAAAAAAAAAATTGTTTTCATTATTTTTATACACAAGTTATTGTGTGCTAAAATTATTATTAAGTACTAAATTATGTGTTAAAATTTTGTTGTTGAATGAGCCGTGATGAGTTAGACCATGTTGTTAGACCTAATGAGTGCTCTATTACCCTAATTGTGACACCCTAAACTCCAAAATAATATATACTAATTTATACAAGAACTTTTATTATTTTAATTCACAACGGATAAAGAAAATCTATTATTTTTCAAATAAAAATTTTATAACTAATTTAGGATATCACATTTCTCAAAATTCAAAAGTAATTTAAACTTTTCCTCTTATAAAACAATAGGGTTTTCATATATAAGAAGAATACGCAAACAATCATCTTAGACCGTATAATAATCACATTACGATATATCAAAATATTTAAGTAAATAGTATCATATTATAACATCAAAGTTATCCAAGTAAAACTGTCATTTGATTATAATATGCATCAAATCATCTAAGATTAATTATTATTACTTTTGAAATATATCAATCACAACAAAACAATCACAAGGAAATGCAATGCTATGCATGAACTTAGACTCTACTTCACAATGTGGTACCATTCTAACTCTAAAGTACTTGGTTAGGAGGCTTGATACTATGCCACCATCCCAGTGGACGGACAATTCAAATTGGTCATGTCCTTATAGATCTCCTCAACTCAACCCGAGACACATATACGCGACAGTCGAGGTAAACGTGTGTTGCGTGGTAGCTCCCGACATTTGGGGTGCTACCTCCAAGTCACCTAAGAAATATCCATCTGAAAACCTCTAAGGTCTAACAATCTTGCCTTAAGACTCGACAGCAAGCCGCCACGATCAGGCTCATTAAGTTGTACTTCCCCAGAATCACTAAGCTTGTCAGACCCTACCTATATAATGACAAAATAATCTACACTTCATAAATTCTCAATATTTATTTTCTCCACTTGTTGGCATACGATACTCCATTAAAACCGTCATCTCAAACACAAATTGAAATAACCATTGTTTTATCAACTATGAGGTTAATTCAATATTCTCATCATAGTTTATAACATCACTATCATTAATAATACATCATCATCATCACATAAACTTGTCACTGATTTATAGCATCACTATCATCACATAAACTTATAACAAATTTAAAATATCACAATTATTAATCATACATCATCATCATCATCACATTAAATTATCACAACGCATTCATCTTTTGTTATCACATCACATAAACTCATCTAATCACACATATATATAAATTTAATTCGACACCCAATATCACAATATTATCAATATCACAAATTTAAAGAAATTAAATCAATCAACACCTTACAAATATTTCTATTCTATATTTTAATCTCAAAATTTCTATATTTGCACATTAATTAATTTATCCCTCAAAGGGCTATTGCCGTATGTAGCAAGCTCCGAATAAATCGTTGGGAAATACGGTTTTCCCGTTCAACTCACAATATATTATACTAATGAATTCAAACGCTCTCTCACCACTTACCTTATTTCGACGCTTTCACACACAAATACAATTCCACGAGCAAACATTCTTTGTTTTTTGACTCTTTGTCCTTCAATCTATCTAACTCGACAGTTTATGGATAAACGTCAAAATAAATTACGACGAGATTCTCTAAAAACTATATTCAAAATTCGGTCAAGGAAAATTACCATAAATCAGAAAGAAAAAATCAGTGGATAATATAGCCACTTTTCACACGATCATTTTGGCGTTGGTTTCACTCAAATCGAACTTACGGGGAAGAAGAACGGTGAAAAATAATGAATTATGCAAAACGAAGAAGTGAGATATTTTAGAGAGAAATCGGGGTTGTTAAAAATCTGAAAAAAAAATTGTGTTTAATTGACTAGTTAAATGAATGAAACAACATACTCAATTTTGAGCTAAAATGGAGAAAGTTTTATGGAACAATTATCGATCACCGGTATCAAACAATAGACATGTTAGTGTGTTTTCTCTTGCTTATGCGGTTGCTAAAGCTCCCTTATTTTATTTTATTTTTTCAACATAATTAGAGTTAACATACATGTGTCAAACCCATTGCTCCCCTTATTTATTTTATGTAAAGAAAATTAATTGTTAGTTAATCTCATTTTTAATACTCTTCCATACATCAATTAATTTTCAAAATATTACTAATATTTCATAACTAATATATGATGAATTAGAGTAATTAAAATAATTAACCTTTTAAAAAATATACATATTATTAACAACCCAAACTCTCATATTCAAATTAGTCACTATAATTATACTTATTTTTCAAAATACTTACGTTATATAATACTATCATTAGAGAATAGTCAAAATTATAAAATAAATAAATATAACAACAGTATTTTATGTTAATTATTAAATCATAATATATATATAATTCTAATTATAAAATTCTATAACAACAAAATTTATGGCTCATCCTTCTCTCTCAAGTGAATCGTAAAGATATGCAATTATTGATATAATATTACAAAACGTATGCTATAATTTATATCTATCATATTTGAAGTAATTCATCACCAAATTCTCAACATTTTTTGTGTCATGAAATTCTTTATTTCCTTACAAGTAACTTTTTCCAATATCTATCATGAAAGGGTATAAAAGAACTAAAATGTATTGAAAAGTTAATAATAGTTTTTTATTTTAGAATCTTTATTGAGTGATCTAAAAGGATAAACACGAAACATGACTTTGCCTCAAAGAAGTATAAATTGACTTAATATTTCTAAAGCCTTTCTTCCATATCAATAAGTGTTATAAAAATAAGTATAAATCAATTTTGTTTGTTGCATAAAAAGAGAAAAAATATGACAAAAATTTTCATGTTTTTTTTCGTGCTATGGTTTGTTTTCCTTGCTTTTGTTGTAAGTGACATACGTGCGAGTAAGTTTTGTTTCCCTAACTCTTTTAAAAAAAAACATTATTTGTCTTATATTTTATTTATTTTATCTTCTTTTACTAACCCTCGTATTTGTTTTTAGTCGCAGAACAATCTTCGCCGTGTAAAGACGATGATGACTGTCCTTACATATGTCAACATTGGTTTATGCGTTGTGTTGATGGTAAATGTGTCTGTTAGTTAAGTTGAGAATTAATACTACGTTAATAACTTATGTCAAAGCTTATAAATTTATTAGAAATCTTAATATTGTCACTCTTATCAAAGGTATCTTTAGCTTATTTTTGAAAAATATCATTTATAGTTTCTCAATCATATTGACAGTGACGTATTTCTCATTTATTGAAAGAATCCTTCTATTGTTTAAACTTTCACAAATTTTATTTCATTCATGTGACACGTTCTTCTTATAAAAAGATTTTTTTTTTTTTTTAGAAGAGAGAATAAATACCACCATAATTAATTTATATGACTACGAGATATTGGGTTTGGATCCATAACATGATATTCAATCTCACTAATGCAGCCTGTGGGGGACATACAATAACTTTTTTTTTTTTTAATAAACACAACTTAAAAAATAATTACAAAAAATACTAATTAAAAGATATACTACATCTTTTAACTTCAATTTTAATGGCAAATATTTTGAGTTTTGTCTAGAGATATAAAAATCAAACCAATGATATGATAAACTCAAATAAAAAATCAAAATCAATTAAACTGATTTTTTTTTTTGTTTGAGTTTTATTTGAATCGAATAAAATAAACTCAATCTCTATTATTTTGAATATAATTTCACTTAATTTAAAATTGATCACCGATATCTGAATAAAGTCATTAGACTATATTAATAGTGTTATCTTAAATATATTTTGTATTTAAGAATTTTTTTTTAATCATTTAGATATTATTTATCTCATGGTAATTTAAAAAGTGTTTACGTAATTATTTTAATAGTATAAAAAATCTAGTATTTTATAAAAGAAAATTTTATATTTTTAAAATTAGTATCTTAATTTTTATTAATTTCAAATCAACATAAACTAATTTTATTCATTAGTTTGAGTTTAATTTTATATATTTTTTTTTAAAATTCAACCAAACTAACTTTCTTGGTGATTTAGATTTTTTTCCTCTCCAAAGATATGTACCAAATCAATATCAATATGTTATGCTCATAACTTGGTGTCTCTTAAATATATACAACTTTTCATTGCAATTCATCCGACAAAAAAAATTATGTTTATGTTGCAAATTTACATCATAAAATTTTAATATACAATAAAATATTATATTTAATTTATCAATTAAAATTTTAAAAATTTAACAGTATTTTGTAAAATTCTGTCACTGTCCAATCTATAACCTATTAGGACTTAAGCACGAATCACAACTAAAATATTATTCTCTTTAGTTAATTATATTAAAAACTTATTTATTAAAATATCACAACCTCATATCACATGGTTGTGATGCGCATAACTTATTACCACTAACCTAATCATAACTTCATAAATATATTAACCTAATCATAACTTCATAAATATATTAAATGCTAATCAACCGTATAAATATAGTGAAACCATACAACTCAAAAATATTCATCACACTTTGACTTATCGTTGTTAGAAGTGACTTTCCCTTCATTGGTGCAACATGCTTCTTGTTAGTCTTGAAAAATAATTCTCATTGAAAGTTTCTACTTAATGTTTCTTATTGTACATCATCTATACAAAATTCATAGGCTCAAAATTAATGGATCCCTACTTGATATCTTCTCAAAAGGTCACGCGTAGTAATAAGATAAAGAGAAAAAACAACATAGAAATTCAACAACATATTATTTGTTTTTTTGTTTTTGTTTTAGAATTTGGAAAAACTGTCTAAAAATCACAATTTATGCTACTAAAGATATTACCGATTTTAGTTGCGGATTAGGCCGCTCTCTTTAAGGTATTTTGCGGCACTACCTAAATTGTGCAAGACGTAATATCAACCACGAAGTTCCCAGGATAAAACATTGTATCAGAATTTCTATTGCACCGTAGAAAATCGTTCTAGAATTACACACTCAATATACTGGTTAAAGTCACTCTCAATATGACGATTAAAGTCACTAGTTATATATGGTACTATGACTATGTTGAGAAAAATCAGAGATAATTAGCGATAACTATCTCAATAATGCGGAATATTTTTTTCCCCACTTGTGCAGATAAATGGCCAAACAGAAAATACAATTCCACAGAGTGAAAATAATTGGCAGAAAATTAAATATGAGACAAACACAATTTTAATGTGGAAAACTTTCCTCAAATTGAGAGAATAAAAACTACGGGATCTAGTCCAGTAAAAACTTCTACTATAATAATTAATGGGTACTCCAGAGTCTTCGTAATACCAATAGGGAACATCAATCAACAATAACAACCTTATAACAACCTTCCACTAAAGTGGGTATGCCAAAGTAACTCTCAGAGAAGGTAAAACTACTCAGTATATTAAAATAACAAACTCAATGGTAGAAATAACATACTAAATTTGTAGATCAAACGGAGCAAGTTCGCTACACACTTGTTACCACCACCGGAACCAAACCCTTATTTTTCTTCTCTGGCAGCCGTTCTCTTTCATTCTTGTTCTTAAAGATTACTAAATCCCTTTTATTTCCTTCACGTGGGTCAAGCCCATTAAAACCTTTTTTTTTCTTTTCTCTTTATTTCAATAATAGTAATAAAACCTTTTTCTTTTCTTTTCTCTTTGTCAAGGACCAATTTGGTTTGGATGTTATCCAAATTTTTCTTTGTCTTTAAAAGACCCAAACATCACAAATTCTCTTACGTTACAAATCAAAACTCATAATTACAAAATGATAGAAGGATCTATTCCTGTAGCTATTATTTACAGAGTCCATTACAAAGCAATGTTTTCAGCCTTTACTGCAACAAAAAATATTGAAAACAAAAAGGGTGAAACACTATTTTTACAAACTAATCTAACAAAAGCAAACACTGTTATTCCAAAAACTATCCTTTGGAAAGATATCGATCTTCCTGAAGAATGGATCCTAGAAGGAGCCGTTAGACCACAACCTCTTGAACATTCAAAACCAAACAACAATCTTAAAGAAGTCATACAATACACTGATGGTAGGGTAAAACTAAGTTTTTCAAGAACTTCTAGTGCCAGGTACTCTGATGCTAGTTCCTCCAGACCACCTCCAATCACACAATTGCCTCAAAAATTAGAAAACTTTACAAAACCACGTTTTTCATGTTCCAGCATACCAAATGCTTCCTTTCAAAATGTTGACTATTCCACAAATATACCTCACCAAATTTACACAGCACCTCAACACACTAATGAGGAGCAACAAAACATTTCTCCACCTACTTCGTCGTCTTTTTCTGCTATAACTGAAAATGTTGTTAATGAATTAAATGTCATAGAAAAGGCATTTGAAGTTGATAAAACTATTCTCCATAATGATTTTTATGCTTCCAAAAATACAGATAAGAGAACATGGTTCTTCAAAAACTTTCTGAAACAGAGAAAACAAATTCAGAATGAATTTTATGAATTCATTTTACAAAATAAAACCCATATTTTATTTTTTTAATGGTTTGAAATTTATGCAACAAAAAACCAAATTTCTTACCCTTTCAAACAAAATCAAAGTTCTGTTAATCCTATAACCACTAGAAATAAAATTGCGGAATGGGATTTGGCAACTAGATTAAAAATTCAGTCTGAACACCCACCTTTAAGACAAATCATAATAACACACCTTGAAAAACAAGTAGAAGCC
>NC_021164.2:1056995-1058917 GCF_000331145.2 Cicer arietinum
ACAAATGTCCATCTTAGTACGATAGCAAAACAATTAACTAAGATAGAAGAAAATCAACAAAATCCTCCTGCCTCTCCGATTGAGACAACTGGTCAAAAAAACCCAGTTTTTAAACCATTCCAAATCTCAAAAACAAGTCAAAAACTGTTCAGGGAAGGCAGATCAGAATTCACCCAAGCCTTACATGAACAACTCAGTAGGATAGAACATTCCTCTACCTCCACACCAATGGTAGCTAAAGATACCTTTGAGAAAACAGTTACGACTTTAGATCAAGTTTCTGAAATCAAACACGAACCACAAAACCTGTGTAAACTTCAATGGCAGAAGGGTCAACGTTTAGCCATGGTCACAGCACCAGACTTAGGTATTGAAAATAGACCTAATGTCCTCTCTCAATCCAAATTCAATGCCAACACTGTCTACGAATGGAACATAGATGGCATGTCCGAATACAACATCTTAAGTCTCCTCCAACAAATGACAATGGAATCAATTGCTTACAAAACCCAAGCCAATACACCTGACAAAGCCATAGCTGAACTACTAATAGCAGGATTCTCAGGCCAACTCAAAGGATGGTGGGATTACCATCTCACACCCTCTCAACACCTAGAAATTTTGAACGCAATTCAAACCACAGAGGAAGGAATTCCTATCCTCGACGAAATAGGAAACCCAATACCTGATGCAGTAGCAACGCTAATACACACAATTAGCTTGCACTTCATAGGTGATCCATCACACTTAAAAGACAAAAATGCAGAACTCTTATCTAACCTTAGATGTAAAAAACTTTCTGAGTTCCAATATTACAAAAATACTTTTCTAACCAGAGTCATGCTAAGAGAAGACTCAAACCAACCTTTCTGGAAGGAGAAATTCCTTGCAGGACTCCCAACCCTTTTAGGAGAAAAGGTTAGAAACAAAATCAAAGAAGTCTATGGGGTAAACCAAATCCCATATAACCATTTAACGTATGGGGAATTGGTTAGCTTTACTCAAAAAGAAGGTTTGAAAATCTGTCAAGATTTAAAACTCCAAAAACATCTAAAATGGGAAATGAAAAAGGACTAGACAAGAACTAGGTTCTTTTTGTAAACAATTTGAAATACCCATGACAAATATTTCGTAAGACTGTCAAGGGTCTTGTTCTAAACTTATAAAAAACCCCGCACAAAATCTTTAACCAAACCAGACAGACTTGAGTTCTATAAAAAATCTAGACCCCAAACGTACTGTTTACCTAGGTGCCACCTATCACGGGTCAGCACAATTCACCAAAAACGTATATAATAAATGTCCACCTATCAACGGGTCAGTACAGTTTACCAAGGTGTTACCTATCACGGGTCAACACGATTTACTAAAATGTAAATCGCAAACGTACAACCTATCACGGGTCCGTACAGTTTACCAAGGTGTCACCTATCACGGGTCGACACAATTTACCAAATGAAATGCATGAGCATACACAGACTCCATTCACAACAATCGTTAAGCAAATGCAGATATTAAAAGATTCCCCATTTTTAATACCCATTTAACTTAAACGACTTTCAAACAACATTAAATAAATAAGTCATTAAGAGATTCCCCGTTCTTAATACCGATTTATCTTAATGATTTTCAAAACAAAACGTTAAGCAAACAGTCATATTAAGAGATTCCCCATTCTTAATACAAAGTCAACCTTCCACATCCTCATCAAAATTACTTCCTAAAACCACTTATGACCTAACAAATATCTTAGGGAAAAGAACAAAGTCACAAGCCCATGTCACAATTCAATCTCTGCAAGAGGAGATTAAAATTGTAAAACAAGAATTAAAAACTCTTAAACAAAAACAAGAAATTGATTCACACATTCTTCAAAATCTTATTTCCCAGGCACAAAATCAAACATCTTCTGACCATGAACA
>NC_021164.2:1068150-1069021 GCF_000331145.2 Cicer arietinum
GACTTCCAAAAATCTATAAACAATTGGCAAATCCCAAAAATCAAAAAAGATGAGGTCTACGTATCTAGTCTCTTCAAAAATCTATTAAAAACCGATTATGTTATCAAAACGGAGGAACGTGATGTTACTCTTTCTAACCCTTTTGAAACAATAAATCTTCTTTCTTCAAAAACGCTCAAAAAACACGCTGACAGGAACTATAACTTCATACATATAGGTCTTGTTCAAGTTGGTATAAAACCTTTAACAAGGGAAGGATTAAACACTTCAATCCTATGTGTCCTACGAGATGCAAGGTTCCTGAACTTTCAAGATTCAATTATAAGTACAGTTGAATCTAGTCTTTGTCAAGGACCAATTTGGTTTGGATGTTATCCAAATTTTTCTTTGTCTTTAAAAGACCCAAACATCACAAATTCTCTTACGTTACAAATCAAAACTCATAATTACAAAATGATAGAAGGATTTATTCCTGTAGCTATTATTTACAGAGTCCATTACAAAGCAATGTTTTCAGCCTTTACTACAACAAAAAATATTGAAAACAAAAAGGGTGAAACACTATTTTTACAAACTAATCTAACAAAAGCAAACACTGTTATTCCAAAAACTAACCTTTGGAAAGATATCGATCTTCCTGAAGAATGGATCCTAGAAGGAGCCGTTAGACCACAACCTCTTGAACATTCAAAACCAAACAACAATCTTAAAGAAGTCATACAATACACTGATGGTAGGGTAAAACTAAGTTTTTCAAGAACTTCTAGTGCCAGGTACTCTGATGCTAGTTCCTCCAGACCACCTCCAATCACACAATTGCCTCAAAAATTAGAAAACTTTACAAAACCACGTTTTTCATGTTCCAGCATAC
>NC_021164.2:1069196-1076633 GCF_000331145.2 Cicer arietinum
TATTCTCCATAATGATTTTTATGCTTCCAAAAATACAGATAAGAGAACATGGTTCTTCAAAAACTTTCTGAAACAGAGAAAACAAATTCAGAATGAATTTTATGAATTCATTTTACAAAATAAAACCCATATTTTATTTTTTTGAATGGTTTGAAATTTATGCACACAAAACCAAATTTCTTACCCTTTCAAACAAAATCAAAGTTCTGTTAATCCTATAACCACTAGAAATAAAATTGCGGAATGGGATTTGGCAACTAGATTAAAAATTCAGTCTGAACACCCACCTTTAAGACAAATCATAATAACACACCTTGAAAAACAAGTAGAAGCCGCCCCTTTCAAAATCCCAAGTGATAGTTCAGAAAAAGATATACAAAATATCCTTCAACAAAATAATTTTACAAATGTCCATCTTAGTACAATAGCAAAACAATTAACTAAGATAGAAGAAAATCAACAAAATTCTATTGACCCTCCGATTGAGACAACTGATCAAAAACTAAAAAACCCAGTTTTTAAACCATTCCAAATCTCAAAAACAAGTCAAAAACTGTTCAGGGAAGGAAGATCAGAATTCACCCAAGCCTTACATGAACAACTCAGTAGGATAGAACATTCCTCTACCTCCACACCAATGGTAGCTAAAGATACCTTTGAGAAAACAGTTACGACTTTAGATCAAGTTTCTGAAATCAAACACGAACCACAAAACCTGTGTAAACTTCAATGGCAGAAGGATCAACCTTTAGCCATGGTCACAGCACCAGACTTAGGTATTGAAAATAGACCTAATGTCCTCTCTCAATCCAAATTCAATGCCAACACTGTCTACGAATGGAACATAGATGGCATGTCCGAATACAACATCTTAAGTCTCCTCCAACAAATGACAATGGAATCAATTGCTTACAAAACCCAAGCCAATACACCTGACAAAGCCATAGCTGAACTACTGATAGTAGGATTCTCAGGCCAACTCAAAGGATGGTGGGATTACCATCTCACTCCCTCTCAACACCTAGAAATTTTGAACGCAATTCAAACCACAGAGGAAGGAATTCCTATCCTCGACGAAATAGGAAACCCAATACCTGATGCAGTAGCAACACTAATACACACAATTAGCTTGCACTTCATAGGCGATCCATCACACTTAAAAGATAAAAATGCAGAACTTTTATCTAACCTTAGATGTAAAAAACTTTCCGAGTTCCAATATTACAAAAATACTTTTCTAACCAGAGTCATGCTAAGAGAAGACTCAAACCAATCTTTCTGGAAGGAGAAATTCCTTGCAGGACTCCCAACCCTTTTAGGAGAAAAGGTTAGAAACAAAATCAAAGAAGTCTATGGGGTAAACCAAATCCCATATAACCATTTAACTTATGGGGAATTGGTTAGCTTTACTCAAAAAGAAGGTTTGAAAATCTGTCAAGATTTAAAACTCCAAAAACATCTAAAATGGGAAATGAAAAGAACTAGACAAGAACTAGGTTCTTTTTGTAAACAATTTGAAATACCCATGACAAATATTTCAAAAGACTGTCAAGGGTCTTGTTCTAAACCTTATAGAAAACCTCGCACAAAATCTTTTACCAAACCAGACAGACTTGAGTTCTATAAAAAATCTAGACCCCAAAATTCTTACAATTAAAGAAAACCTAATTTTTACAAGAAAAAACCTTTCCAAAAGAAGTTTGAACCTCAAACTTCAAAACAAATAACTTGTTATAAGTGTGGCCAAACAGGACACATCTCAAGATATTGCAAGAGAAACAAAAAACTCCATGAATTAAAAATCGATGAACAAATAATTCAAAAAATAGAGGCAATACTTTTAGAAGCTTCTGAAGAAGAAACTGCCACGGATTCTGAAGTAAGTTCATCTGAAAATAATAAACCCTTATAGTTTGATGAACTAGGAACCTCCGACTCTCTTAGCGAATCAGAAACTAGTACAAAATTAATTAATGTTTTAACAAAGGATCAAGAACTAATTCTTGATATTATAAAACAGGTTGAAGATACAAAACTTCAAAAGGAAATAATAGGAAAACTATTAAATACTTTTGAGTCAAAACAAAGTCAACCTTCCACATCCTCATCAAAATTACTTCCTAAAACCACTTATGACCTAACAAATATATTAGGAAAAAGAACAAAGTCACAAGCCCATGTCACAATTCAATCTCTGCAAGAGGAGATTAAAATTGTAAAACAAGAATTAAAAACTCTTAAACAAAAACAAGAAATTGATTCAAACATTCTTCAAAATCTTATTTCCCAGGCACAAAATCAAACATCTTCTGACCATGAACAGGATGAAGAAGAAGGAGAAAATGAAGAATATTCTAACAAAATTGAAAATTTAGAAGAAATCCCAGAGGATTTCTTGTTCGTTTTAAGAACAGTAACCACAAGAAAATATTTAATCAAAATCAATTTAGTTTTTTCTGAAGATTTCAAATTCGAAACAATTGCACTTTTTGATACTGGAGCAGATTTAAATTGCTTAAAAAGTAGCATTGTAACAAACAGATTTTTACAAAAATCTAATGAAAAACTTGTTGCGGCCAACAACTTCAACATGATTATAAAAAGTAAAATTGAAGCTTCCATTAAAAATGGTAATGTTTCAATCAAAACTCCTTTTGTTTTATTAGAAAATATTACGCATACTGTCATTTTAGGGACTCCTTTCATTAACATGATAACTCCCTATTTAGTCAATTACGACAGTATTTCTTGCAAAACAAAAGAAGCCAAAATTATTTCCCTTTTATAGAAAACCCCAGAACAAAGAACTTAAATCTTTTAAAAGCTTGCTCTGTTTACAAAACTGAATTAAATTGTTTAATTCAAGGGAAAGAAAAACATTTATATTTCCTAAAACAAGATGTTTCTTTTCTCAAAACTGAACAACAATTACAAAATAGTTTCGTAAAACAAAAAATTTCAGATCTCCAAAAAAGAATTGAAAACGAAATCTGTTCAGATTTACCAAATGCTTTTTGGAACAGAAAACAACATATGGTAGACCTACCATATGAAAATGACTTTTCAGATAAACAAATCCCAACGAAAGCTAGACCTATCCAAATGATTTATGAACTTTAAACACATTGCAAAACAGAAATCCAAGACATAGAACAAAAGGGTCTAATTACAAAGTCTAGGTCACCTTGGAGTTGTGCAGCCTTCTATGTGAACAAAAATTCTGAAATAGAAAGAGGCACACCTAGGCTAGTCATAAACTACAAACCTTTAAACAAAGCTTTAAAATGGATTCGTTACCCGATTCCAAACAAAAAAGATCTTTTACAAAAATTACACTCTTCATCTGTATTTTCAAAATTTGACATGAAATCAGGATTTTGGCAAATACAAATTGATCCAAAAGATCGGTATAAAACAGCTTTTACGGTCCCTTTTGGTCAATATGAGTGGACTAAAATTGAAGCTTCCATTAAAAATGGTAATGTTTCAATCAAAACTCCTTTTGTTTTATTAGAAAATATTACTCATACTGTTATTTTAGGGACTCCCTTCATTAACATGATAACTCCCTATTCAGTCAATTACGACAGTATTTCTTGCAAAACAAAAGAGGCCAAAATTATTTTCCCTTTTATTGAAAAACCCAGAACAAAGAATTTAAATCTTTTAAAAGCTTGCTCTGTTTCCAAAACTGAATTAAATTGTTTAATTCAAGGAAAAGAAAAACATTTATATTTCCTAAAACAAGATGTTTCTTTTCTCAAAACTGAACAACAATTACAAAATAGTTTCGTAAAACAAAAAATTTCAGATCTCCAAAAAAGAATTGAAAACGAAATCTGTTCAGATTTACCAAATGCTTTTTGGAACAGAAAACAACATATGGTAGACCTACCATATGAAAATGACTTTTCCGATAAACAAATCCCAACACATTGCAAAACAGAAATCCAAGACTTAGAACAAAAGGGTCTAATTACAAAGTCTAGGTCACCTTGGAGTTGTGCAGCCTTCTATGTGAACAAAAATTCTGAAATAGAAAGAGGCACACCTAGGCTAGTCATAAACTACAAACCTTTAAACAAAGCTTTAAAATGGATTCGTTACCCGATTCCAAACAAAAAAGATCTTTTACAAAAATTACACTCTTCATCTGTATTTTCAAAATTTGACATGAAATCAGGATTTTGGCAAATACAAATTGATCCAAAAGATCGGTATAAAACAGCTTTTACGGTCCCTTTTGGTCAATATGAGTGGACGGTAATGCCCTTTGGATTAAAGAATGCCCCTTCAGAGTTCCAAAGAATTATGAATGAAATCTTTAATCCATTCTCAAAATTTTGCATTGTCTATATTGATGATGTCTTAATATTCTCTGAAAGCATTGAAAAACATTTCAAACATCTTAGAACATTTTTAATGATTACTAAGAAAAATGGATTAGTTGTTTCAAAATCCAAAGTTTCTCTTTTCCAAACAATAATCCGTTTCCTAGGACATTATATCTCTCGGGGTACTATCACCCCTATTGAAAGGTCCCTATCTTTCGCAGATAAATTTCCTGACAAAATCCTTGACAAAACACAATTACAAAGGTTTTTAGGATCTTTGAACTACGTATTAGATTTATGTCCTAACATTAATAGGATAGCAAAACCTCTCCACGATAGACTAAAGAGAAAACCTGTCGCATGGACTGATGAACACACCAAAATAGTTCAAATAATCAAAAAGCAATTTAAAGAAATACCTTGCCTACATTTAGCTGACCCATCAACCCAAAAAATTGTTGAAATAGATGCTTCAGACATATGATATGGGGGTATCCTTAAACAAAAAACAAATAACAAAGAATGCATTGTACATTTTACATCTGCGCACTGGAATGATTGCCAAAAGAATTACTCTACCATTAAAAAAGAAATTCTTTCAATTGTCATGTGCATTACAAAATTTCAAAGCGATTTACTCAACCAAAAAATTTTACTTCGAATTGATTGTAAATCTGCAAAAGAAGTTTTACAAAAACATGTTCAAAATATTGCATCAAAACAAATTTTTGCCATATGGCAAGCAATACTTAGCATTTTTTATTTTGAAATTGAATTTATTAAAGGAGATCAAAACTCAATTCCAGATTTTCTAACTAGAGAATTTCTACAAAACAGGACTTGAGTGATGCCCAGAAAATCCAAAAGAATAGAGGTCCAGAAGGACCAACCACAAGAAACCCCAAAACCTATCTCATCTGCAAAACCCATCCGATCCTGGGTAGAAGCTGTCGAAGAAAATGAAGCTCAAAGCCCAATTCAAAAATGGTTTGCAAGCCAACAAATAGCTGGTCCTGACAATTTCCAGGAAATAAAAAACTCAATAGAAGAAAACCTTCAGCTCCAAAAAATTGCAAAACTCCACCAACTCCAGCAAGAGATTGAATCCCTCCAGATACAACTGCCTTCTTTTACGGGGCAGGAAAGGGGAGAATCTTCAAAAACCCCTTCTCAAAAAATTATTTCAAAACCTTTACAGGAGGAACCATCTTGTAAAATAATTTCAAAACTATGTCAAGGAGAAACCTCAAAAATTATTTCAAATGATTATGAAATTACTATTTTTAAACCAAAATCAGAATATTTTGTCAAAACCGATTATCAAAACATTTGTACAATCGAGGACCATTTCTATAATAGAAATCCTCAATTAGTCATCTCAAAGATTTTTCCAGAAGGCTGGTTTTTCAAACCATATGATTTATCAAAAGTCCAGCCTTACTATAAATCTATTCTTGAATGTACAGGATCTGTAACAATTCAAGAAAATCCAAAAGAAGGCCCAGTTGCCTATTCAACTGCCAAAATCCACAAAATCATCCCACCTTCAGAATGGGGATCAAGTCTTTACACACCAAAACAATTCCCAATTGATTTCAAAACTACAGTAAACCATTGTAGGACCTTTAATTACTGGGACTATCAACAAGCCTGGTACAACGTTTTTCTCATTCAAAACCAAAAATTTAGCCATACTTGGCTATTTTTCTTTAACCTAACCATGGAACCTTCAAAAATTCCACAGTGGTTTGCTCATTGGTGGAAATTTTTTGGCTCCATTCCAGATATCTTAAAAACGGAAGTCCGAGAAAGCTTCCAATTATACAAAACTCATTACAAACTAACAGAAAGGGAACACATTTTTCACCCCCTAATGCTATTCTTTACAAAATTCTTTCTACCATGGGTATTAGCCTGGTATTTTGACATCAATCAAAAGGAAACTCAAACAATCCTCGTAAGAAGATTCAAAGTCAGATGGTGGACAAAATTCTCTATTCCACCAAGCATAAAAAAACAAGCTGTGTCGACATGGCTCCAGAGGCAAGGAATGAAGAAACCAGACCCAATGGCAACTAAATTCTTGGCCCAAAAGTCATTTGCACAAACTCAACTAGCAGCAGCAAAATCCGAGGAGGAATACTTTGAAATCATGGCCCAACTTCTCAAAAGTAAGGCCCAATCATCCAAACATTCCTCAGACAGCGCTTCAGAAGACTCTATCAAAATAGAAAATGAAAATGAAGACGACTGTTTCGGCATCTTGTTACCAATAAAATGAATATGACGGCCCAATACTCTTGGCCCATATAAAAAAAAAACTTTTATTATCAGAAAAGACAATTATTTCTGAAAAGCAAAAGCAAAAGATTCGGGCACTTGTCTGCCTTTCACACTAAAATCCAAGACGATTATTTCTGAAAAGCAAAAGAAAAAGCAAAAGATTCGGGCACTTGTCTGCCTTTCACACTAAAATCCAAGACGATTATTTCTGAAAAGCAAAAGAAAAAGCAAAAGATTCGGGCACTTGTCTGCCTTTCACACTAAAATCCAAGACGATTATTTCTGAAACTGAAAAGCAAAAGCAAAAGATTCGGGCACTTGTCTGCCATTCACACTAAAATCCAAACGAGGCACCGAAAGCAGAAGGAATCTCATCATTTCCTCCACTACACCAAAGTTGTACAAGCATGACCCTTTCCCTATATAAGCAAGGCTTGTCTTCAGTTCAAGGCAGAGTGGAATACAGTAACATAAGCTTCTGTTAGAAATCTTGAGAGTTTCTTGAGTGTCTCCTATATTTTATTTTGTAAAATTGGTTATAAAATTACAAAATGAATAGTTTCTAATTACACATATATATTTATATATTAATATATTATAATTAAAACAAAACCAACAATTATCTAACAACTCTTACCCCCATCATTTCATTTCTCTTAGTCTAATTTAATAAAAAAATCTACTCTCGTCGCAACTCAATTGTCCGGTATTAAATCCTTCGTAACGGAAGTAAATTATTTTCGGACCATTAATTTTAATCCAAATTCCAAAAATATATTTTTGGCATTTAACTCACTCAATACCAAAAACTGGGCTAACA
>NC_021164.2:1076732-1078927 GCF_000331145.2 Cicer arietinum
AGATATTTTTAACAAAATTGCCCGGTATTAAATCCTTCGTAACGGAAGTAAATTATTTTCCGACAAATAATTTTAATCCAATTTCCAAAAATATATTTTTGGCATTTAACTCACTCAATACCAAAAACTGGGCTAACAACCTAAGAAATTCCACACAAAAAAACCCTAAAATTGCATAATTTAGGATTTAAAAACTATGGGTCTTACAGCCTTCACTTTTGATAAACGTTGTTTACATACTAAAAAGCAACAAGAAACTATTGACACTGTATTTATATATAAAGCTATTCATTCCAAATCTAGTATCCCAAAAGAGTACCCTATTTCATCTTTTAATCTTCAATCTCATGAAGCAAAGCACCTTGCTTCTAAGAGAAAGTTGGAGTTTGGAAGTGGTGTTAACCAGAAAAACAAATTGAAATGTACCACGATTAATGTCACAAACTAACGAGAAAGTAACATTAGTGATAGAATCAAATACCTCTATAAATTGAAACTGAAATCGGCTTAAAAAGCTGAGAAAGATTTGAGGAATGAGAAGCACAAATCAACGTAAATGAGAAGCAAGCGTGAAGAATCTGTGGGAGAGAAAATGAAAATATGATAAGCCAATCCACAATTTTGAAGAATAACATAAAATCCCTAATTTTGAACATATGAATCAATCGAATAATAATCCCTAATTCAGAACACAGATATATTACTGATAATCTCAATCGAATAATGAATCAACCAAATCACTAAACCCTAAAACAATGTAATTTTGCGATACCATACCTTGTTGATTTGATGATTGTTAACTGTAGGCAGTAATACCTGCGTATCGCTCGAGTTCCTCTAAGGATTTGGCTTTAAGCAAAATTGCCTCAAGAAGCAAGCTTACGGAGGAAAGCGGTGGAGGCCTTGGTGGTGGGTATTTGCGATGAAATGAGGAAGAGAAAGGGAGAAGAAGAGAGCTCTCGGTGGGAGTGAACTAGTGGAGAAACTTGAAATCCTCAAGTTTCCATAATTATTATTTTTTATTTTATTTTTTTATTTTAGTGGTTACAAATGCTAGTGGACGAGATGAAAAAAATTGTCTATATGACACACGATGTTTCTGCTTAATCTTTTTCCATATATCATGTTGTTAGGATTCAATCGAACTACAAAATCATTGAGAAGGCAGTAACTGCAACCACAAAATGATGTTATACATGAGGAGGAGGATTTTGTGCAAGAGGCAGATGTGTTGATGCAAAAGGAGCCTATACATGATGATGATGACTTTGTATACAAGGAAGAACTTGTAGCTGTCGAAGATCCTATATGTAAGACCCATAGTTTTTAAATCCTAAATTATGCAATTTTAGGGTATTTTGTGTGGAATTTCTTAGGCTGTTAGCCCAGTTTTTGGTATTGAGTGAGTTAAATGCCAAAAATATATTTTTGGAAATTGGATTAAAATTATTTGTCGGAAAATAATTTACTTCCGTTACGAAGGATTTAATACCGGGCAATTTTGTTAAAAAATATGTCGGGTTGCTGAAAATTGTACCGGACAATTGAGTTGCGACGAGAGGAGATATTTTTATTAAATTAGACTAAGAGGGGAATGAAATGATGGGGGTAAGAGTTGTTAGATAATTGTTGGTTTTGTTTTAATTACAATATATTAATATATAAATATATATGTATATATTGTAAGTAATGTATATATATATATATATATATATGGTTGGAGGGAAAAAGGAGAAAAGGAAATAGAAAGAAAAGAAATAGAGAGGAAGGAAAAAGAAAGAAAAGAAAAGGGAAGGAAAGAAAGAAAAGAAATCCATCTTCTTCCTCTGTCGCGTGACCACTTCTTCCTCCTTCTTC
Source organism: Cicer arietinum (assembly GCF_000331145.2). NCBI lineage: Eukaryota > Viridiplantae > Streptophyta > Magnoliopsida > Fabales > Fabaceae > Cicer > Cicer arietinum. Next base: position 1,078,590 of record NC_021164.2, read on the forward strand.
CATTTTCACTTTTGTTACTTCCTTTTGCTTCAAGAAAGGGAAACAAGGCTTGGTGGGTTAGAAAACAAAGATTCCTCAACTTCATTCTTCTTGTTTGATTCGAAAACAAAGAAAAACGGTGTTAGGGATTTCAAAACCGTCAAACACAAACCTCCCCGTTTCATCTAGATCTAAGCTTCGTTTCGCGAAGAGATAGAAGGGAAAGTTGCTCACTACCACGCTACAGTGCTAGGGAACCAACTTTGGAGGCGACGTTGTGAGCGGAGATTTTACCGAATTTACTTGCGGTACCGTGTTCGCACGTTAAAGCTAACGTTAAGGTAAGGGCTCCTTCCAAA
>NC_021164.2:1081324-1084857 GCF_000331145.2 Cicer arietinum
TGGAAATCGATTGGCTTAGTAGAAATTCTTATTTTGAGTTAGATAACAGATTGCTCATTGATTTATCAATGTCTTGGTTAGTTATGTATTACTTGATGGATTGAGAACCTTATTTTGTTTTCATTGTTATTTGGCATGTGTTATATGAACTTTTAGCATATGGAAAACCCTTTTAAGGTGCATGCTAAGTTGAAAGGTTATTTTGTGCATTCAAAAACTTAAATGTTATGTGTTAATTGTTAATTTCGGTTGGTGACCCTTTACAACTATTGTGGAAATCTGGGCTTTGCCCTCAGATGAGAGCCAGGACAATCCTACCGGTTCGTACCCTGTGGATGGGAATGTAGAGGGGAATGCCTGACTGGAGCTATGTTAGGAGGATCTTACGGGGCGCGTGGAGATCACTCAGGGCGTTTAGCTTGTTTTGGAGAATGATCAGATTAGGTTGACATAGAGGGAACAAACGTCTTTCTTTTGAATTGTATTTATTTTAAAATGGAAGACTGTACCTATACGAATACTGTCAACTTGACATGTTATTTTCGATGGGTTACATGTACCACTTTTTGATGTGTAAATATTTTCGATTCATATTTTGAGAAACTTTTCCGCTGCTTGTAAATTATAATGACTCAATTATTTATCCAAAGGTATTTCCTTATTTATTTCTCTGTTTTATTTTAATCTCTTTTGGAAAAAAAAAAATACACCCTCACTTTGAAAATCGGGGTGTTACACTACATGAAGAGGCGTTTGTATAACATGATGAGGTTGTACGATATCGTGGAAGACTATATGTTGCATCGGTCCGCAATATGAGCATCACATCACTCGTAGATTATGGTATGAAGACGTAAGGTAGATTCCTATATTTTAAATTTATTTAATTATTATTTTGATATATTTATTTAATTATCATTTCTTTTATATTTTTAATTTTATATATTTTCTTTGTATGCAAGAGTGGCCCATGTTAACATTGTTGTTCATGATATGAAGTTGCAACAATTTACTTTGCAAGTACACCCTCGAGCGATAAGGGATTCTGTATTGTTGTCTAGTTTAGCTCCACAACGATGTAGTAGTTTGATACAAATAGACAACAACTTGATATTTTCTTTTGTGGAAAGGTGTCTACAACCTATTATAAGAATCTGGATAGGTCTAAACTCTTTTGCTTATATGTTTGGGTGATCTTGTTGAGGCGAAATCCCAAATTAATATTTTGATATAAACAAATAAATGTTAATTAAAGACTCTAATTATGATTCTAAATTATATGTTAATTTAATATGTGTTTTTTAGTGTAATAATTCAAGATATGTACAAAGCAAATGCAAGAGAAATCAGTTTAAAAAAAATGCTAAAAATGAACAAAACTAAAACCTTGTTTACTTTGTACTATTGGTAGATGATCATTTTTAATGTGTTCTTCTTTTGGACCACCTGGGATCTGGATTGATTGTAGTCAGCCGTATCTGATTATAGTATAGTTAGATAGATTTATACAGTATAATAAAAAATTAGACGGTCAAGAGTTAAAGTTTAGATTTTTAATTTATAAAAATTTAAAATTTAATTTTTAAATTTTGATCGTCTGACCTTATCGAAATATGTTAACTACCCTACAATCAATTGTAGAAAATATAATTTTGTATGGCTCGTGTTATTATTGTGTTTGTTCATCAAGCCTCTCTCTATACATTCATCAATATTTGTTTACAAATACAAAAGTTATGATTCAAAATACATGTAATAAACGAGTTTTTAATAGTAGATTTGATTTTGTTAACGTTTCTTTTTCTTTAAACTTAAATACTCACTTCCAGTAGACGTGGAGAATAGGGACATTGTAGTTTTAAAGTAATTCATCAACTAAATTTATTATGTTTTTAGTTTATGTTACTTCTAAATTTATTAATTAGTCTAATGATTTTTTTTTTTTTTGCTATATTAACCTAAATAGTTTTGTTTGCTATATTAACCTAAATTGTTTGAAAATTAAATTATTAATATTTTTTTTTCAAAGTTATATATATCATTACTTATAAATATCTATATCATTACTTTTTTTTCCTTGATTATATATATAATATGTTTTTATAGAGTAATTGATTGTAATTCTATTATAGTGTTATTAAGTTGTTAGATGTGTTTTATACTTTAAAAAGTTACTCTCTTTGTCAGACCTAAGTTAAATTTGTTGAATGTTTCTTGATATGATTTAGACTTTATTTTAAGGAGTAAAACTAGTAATATTTGGTTTGAAAGAAATAGTTAAAATTGACAACGTACTTGGAATGTGTTTCATTTAACCAAACTAAATGAACTACGTTATTATTGACAAAATCTATATGTTATGTTTTATATGTAAATGATAGTGAGTAACTCTAGCGTATTTTATTTCATAATTGAATGGTAAATGTGATAACTATTTTATTTCATAATTGAATGATAAATATTATACATGTTAATTGATTTATTTTGTAATGTTAGTCTATCATGCTATGTTAGTTGAACTTTACATGATGTGTTTAATTGGAGATTGAATGTCTTAAATATGTTCATTAACTAAGTTTGAATTTTGAGAGTGGTAAGTTGTAACACCCCAAATTTTATAATAAATTATTTCATTAATTAAATAGAATTTTAAATGATTGATTTGGTGTTAAAATTATTTTAAAATATATGTTGATTAATTTTGGAATTAATTTTCTTTATATATGGCCTTTCTATTATCTACTAATTACATATTAGACTAAATGTGTGATATAAATAACAAATATTATATTATTTTATATATTTTTATAAAAATAATACTATTTTAGTTTAATAATTTAAATAATAATTATTTTAGACAATTTAACGTGTATATCCATGTATCTAGTAAATGTGATATTGTTTTGTGAGTTTGAAAGATGTTAAGTGTACACATAGTTATACTTCAATTTTTTTCTAACTGATTTATATTTTTAATTATTTAGTTGATAAATAATCATCTTGAGATGCTAGTACAATTGATTTCCTATATTTTTATATCTTTGTTGTGATACTATGATTTTATATATATTTATTATAATTTAGTAATTAATATAAAGTTTATATGTTATATTTATTTGTTTTATAATTTTGAATACTCTCTAATGGTAGTATTTTAATGTGATTATTTGGATGAAAAAAATATGTAATTATAGTAATTATTTTAAATATGAGAGTCTTGGTTATTAATGTATTTTAAAAGATTAATTATTTTAATCACTTTATTTTATAAAATATTAGTTTCAAAATATTAGTAATATTTTAGTAATGGAATTTTATTAAAAAAATAATGTATTAAAGAAATTAAAATTTTCTAATTATTGGTTGTATAAAAAAATAAAAATAAAAAAATAGAAGAAAGGAGTAAAATGTGTTTTATGGGTTAACTTCATATACAAGGGTAACAATTAATAATAATAATAATAATAATAATAATAATAATAATAATAATAATAATAATAATAATAATAATAATAATAATAATAATAATAATA
>NC_021164.2:1085116-1086169 GCF_000331145.2 Cicer arietinum
AAACACCCTCTTCCATTACCTATGCTTCAAATCGCCAATCGTTATACTTAAAAAAAATGGGTTTTCACCCTCGCCGCGGCTGTGCTGCCAAACTCCGGCCAACACGTTCATCGTCTTGAAAAACTGACATCATTTTTGGATTCCTCTCGTCAAAACCTTCAATAAGCACTACTCATTTGTGTGTTTCGGTGAAATTGATGCCGAAGCATGTCGGCGCCCCAGTACGTCGGTGAGACGTTTTCTAATAACATGGTTCACGACGTTTTGAATATGTTTTTTCGCCTAATATTTTTATTAATTATATAATGCTGATTTTTTATGCCTCGGGAAAATTAGCAGCCATGTTTCATTGACTCTGCAAATTCGTCGATGCTTTTGGACTCGTTTGGACGTGTTGTCGACATCTCATGGTTGCTGAAAATCATTATGGTCCTTATATCTTATGAAAGCGTCAAATTGAGGTATGGGGTGAGAGTGAGTTCGAATGCATGAGTATAAATTAAGTGAGATGAACGGGAATACCGTATTTCCCACAATTCATTCGGGGCTCGCTACGTATGGCAGAAGCCCTTTGAGTAATAATTGACTAATGAGCAAACTTGAATTTTGTGAGGTTAAAATGTGATTTAGAAACTTTTATAGGATGTTGTTTGATTTAAATTTTGAAGATCGTGTGATAGTTGAATTATTGTAAAATTGTGTATTTGATGCATTTTGTGCCTTGTTTATATATATACTTGATATTGATATATGATATAAAATGTGATGAATTGTAATTATTTGCCTTGCAATTGATGTGATGTGTGTGAACGATCTAGTATTATTATTATTATATGTGAGTGAAGACCCTTTATTGTTTGAGATGGCATATTATGATGAAAAAATCTGAATGTAATGTATGACTATGGAAATCTGCAATGATGATGTGTACTCCTTGACTTGTGATATTACCACCTTGATGAATATCATGAAATGCATATTGTGTTTAATTGAATGCCAATGATGGTTCTCTTAATGGAGTAAGTAACCTAGGACAACGAGGGGAGAAAGTAG
>NC_021164.2:1086980-1088318 GCF_000331145.2 Cicer arietinum
TTTAGTAATTAATATAAAGTGTTGATGTTTTATTTATTTATTTTATAATTTCGACTATTCTCTAGTGATGGTAATATTTTAATTTGAGTATTTGAAAAAAATAAATATTATTATTGGGATTATTTTAAATATGAGATTTTTGGTTATTAATGTACTTTAAAAGATTAATTATTTTTATTTATAAATTATTAGTTTTGAAATAGTAATAATGCTTTATTAATGAAATTGTGTTTTAAAAAAATAAATAAATAAATAAAACTAGTAAAACCTAAAAGGAGACAAATGGGTTTGATAACCCTAATCGTTAATAAAATAAAACAAACAAAAGAGAAGGAAGTTGGAAGGGCAGCCGTAAAACCAAAGAGGAAACACAACAATAACCCTATCATTTGACACCGGTGATCGATAACTGTTCCAGAAAACTTTCTCCATTTTCGTCCATATTTGAGTATGTTATTTCATTCATTTAACTCATCAATTAAACATAATTTTTCAGATTTTTAACAACTCCAATTTCTCCATAAAATACCCGACTTCTTCGTTTGTAGAATTCGTTATTTTGCACTGTTCTCCTTCACCATAAGTCTGATTTAAGTGAAACCAACGCCAAAACGACTGTGTGAAAAGTGGCTATATTATCTACTGATTGGTTTTCTGATTTATGGTAATTTTCTTTGACCGATTTTCGAATTTAGTTTTTTAGAATACCTCTCCTTAATTTTTTTTTAAGTTTTCCCAAAAACTGTCGAGTTAGATCAATTGAAGGACAAAGAGTATAGGTGAAAGCGTCGAAATAAGTTAAGGGGTGAGACAGCATTTGAATTCATGAGTATAATATATTGTGAGATGAACGGGAAAACCATATTTCCCAATGATTCATCCGGGGCTCGCTACATACGGCAGTAGCCCTTTGAGTTATAAATTAATTAATATGCAAAATGGAAATTGTGAGATTAAAATATGGAATAGAAATACTTATAAGGTGTTGATTGATTTGTTAAATGTGTGATATTTAATATTATTGTGATATTTGATTTAATTTCATTAAATGTTGGGCATTTGATATTATTGTGATATTTAATTTAATTTCGTTAAATGTGTGGCATTTGATATTATCGTGCTATTTGATTTATTATTGTTAAATGTGTGATATTTGATATTATTGTGATATTGGATGTCGAATGAATTTTATGTATATGTTTGATTAGACATGTTTAGGCAATATGATAATAAAAGGTGGATGCATTTTGATAAGTTTTATGTGACTATGAGGATGTATAATTAATAATAATGATGTTGTAAATTTGCGATAAGTCTATGTAATGATGTATGATTGAT
>NC_021164.2:1088700-1092501 GCF_000331145.2 Cicer arietinum
CTTCACCGTAAGTCCGATTTGAGTGAAACCAACGCCAAAACGACCGTGTGAAAAGTGGCTATATTATCTACTGATTGGTTTTCTGATTTATGGTAATTTTCTTTGACCGATTTTCGAATTTAGTTTTTTAGAATACCTCCTCATAATTTATTTTTGACGTTTACCCATAAATTGTCGAGTTAGATCGATTGAAGGACAAAGAGTCAAAGAACAAAGACTGTTTGGGCGTCGAGTCGTATTCATAGGTGAAAGCGTCGAAATAAGTTAAGGGGTGAGACAGCATTTGAATTCATGAGTATAATATATTGTGAGATGAACGGGAAAACCATATTTCCCAATGATTCATCCGGGGCTCGCTACATACGGCAGTAGCCCTTTGAGTTATAAATTAATTAATATGCAAAATGGAAATTGTGAGATTAAAATATGGAATAGAAATACTTATAAGGTGTTGATTGATTTGTTAAATGTGTGATATTTAATATTATTGTGATATTTGATTTAATTTCATTAAATGTTGGGCATTTGATATTATTGTGATATTTAATTTAATTTCGTTAAATGTGTGGCATTTGATATTATCGTGCTATTTGATTTATTATTGTTAAATGTGTGATATTTGATATTATTGTGATATTGGATGTCGAATGAATTTTATGTATATGTTTGATTAGACATGTTTAGGCAATATGATAATAAAAGGTGGATGCATTTTGATAAGTTTTATGTGACTATGAGGATGTATAATTAATAATAATGATGTTGTAAATTTGCGATAAGTCTATGTAATGATGTATGATTGATAAGATTGATGTTATAAGATTGTGATAAGTATATGTGATGACGTGTGATTAACGATAGTGATGTTATATATAGTGATGAGAATATTGTGATTCCAATTTGTGTTTGAGATGAAGGTCTTAATGGAGTACCATATGCCAACGAGGGGAGAAAATAAATATTGAGAATTTGTGAAGCGGAGATTATTTTGTCATCATATAGGTAGGGCCTGACAAGCCTAGTGATTCTGGGGAAGTACAACTGAATGAGCCTGATCGTGGCGGTCTGCTGTCGAGCCTTAAGGCAAGATTGTTAGACCTTGGAGGTGTTTGGGTGGGGAATTCATAGGTGACTTGGAGGTAGCACTCCAAATGTCGGGAGCTACCACACAACACACGTTTACCTCGACTTTCACGTATATGTGTCTCTGGTTGAGTTGAGGGGATCTATGAGGACAGGGCCAATTTGAATTGTCCGTCCACCGAGATGGTGGGATAGTATCAAGCCTCCTAACCAAGTACTTCAGAGTTAGAACGGTACCACATTGTGAAGTAGAGTCTAAGCTCATGCATAGCATTGCATTTTATTGTAATTGTTTTGTTGTTATTAATATGTATCCTGTATGGTGATAATTTCTCTTAGGCAATTTGATGTTACAGTGAAATCTATTGATTTTCCTTGAGTGATTTTGACATTTGAATATGATATTTTATTGATGGAATATTTGTGTAATGATACGGTCCTATTATGATTGTTTGTGTGTTCTTCTTACTTGTATTATACTGTCATCATGACTTCGAAACTCACCTCCTTCGTTGTTTGTGTTTGACTAGCTGGGCCATGCGTTTGCGAAATCACAGTTATTATAGGTTAATGAGTCTTGAAGTTCAAGTTTGGGAGGAACCCCGCTCTGATAGGTGATATTGGGAATAAGGGTTTTTATTTTTATTTTTGGGAAACGCAATATCCTAAATTAAATATAAAGTTTTTATTTTCTTGGAAATATATTTTTTTATTTATCCGCTGCAAATTTTATAGGAATATGATATAAATTATTATATATATTATTTAGGGATTTAGGGTGTCACATTTTTCCATGAACGAATCGAACTTCTTGTACCATTGTCGAGGTGCTTGTTTGAGCTCATACAAGTTTTTCTTCAATTTACACACAAGTTCCCTTTTACCTTTGACTTCGAAACCCTCTGGTTGCTCCATATAGATCTCTTCCTCCAAATCACCATGAAGGAATGAAGTTGTCACATCAATTTGTTGAGCTTCTAGGTTCAAACTAGCTGCAAATCCAAGCACAACTCGGATAGAGGACATTTTCATCACAAGTGAAAAAATTTCATCAAAGTCAATACATTTTCTCTGAATAAACCTTTCACAACCAATCTTGCTTTGTATCTTGATTGAGAACTATTCTCTTCTGCCTTTATCTTGTATACCCATTTGTTCTTGAGTGCTTTTCTACCATTAGTCAACTTTACCAAATCAAATGTGTGATTATCATGCAAGGAATTCATCTCTTCTTGCATGGCCTTCAACCACTTTTCTTTATCAACATTTGTAATAGCTTCTTGATAGTACTCTGGCTCTCCACTATCAGTGATCATCACATACTAATGTGGAGGATATCTTTGAGAAGGTAGACGTTCTCTAGTAGATCTTCTCAAAACGAACTCGACTGATGGCTCAACTGGAACCTGCTCATCATGGTGAGGCACATGATCATTAGTTACATTCTCATCATCTACCTGTATATCTCCCCCATCAACAAGAGTTTATGTAGAGAGCTTCAGCGCAACATCAATGTAACTTCTGGAATTTGGTTTCTATTTTTCAACTTTATCAAAATCTTCAATAGTATGGTCTTCAAGAAATATCACATCTCGGCTTCTCATAATTTTCTTGTCAACTGGATCCCACAATCTATAACCAAATTCTTCATCCCCATAACCGACGAATCTACATTGTTTGGATTTACTATCAAGCTTGAACCTCTCATCTCTTGGAACGTAAACAAAACATCTACAGCCAAAAACTTTCAAATGACGGTAAGAGACATCAAATTAATTATTTAAAATCCTATTTCATTAAAAAAATAATTTATTATAAATTTTAGGGATTTACACTAATTATAATTATAAAATTCTCAACAATTTTTGCGTCATGAAATCCTTTATTTCCTTACAAATAACTTTCTCAAAATTCAATACTACTATTATATTGTTGTTGCATGTGGAATTTTTCCCATATCTATCATGAAAGGGTATAAAAGAACTAAAATGTATTGAAAAGTTAATAATAGTTTTTTATTTTAGAATCTTTATTGAGTGATCTATAAGGATAAACACGAAACATAACTTTACCTCAAAGAAGTATAAATTGACTTAATATTTCTAAAGTTTTTCTTCCATATCAATAAGTGTTATAAAAATAAGTATAAATCAATTTTGCTTGTTGCATAAAAAGAGAAAAAATATGACAAAAATTTTCATGTTTTTTTTCGTGCTATGGTCTGTTTTCCTTGCTTTTGTTGTAAGTGACGTAAGTGCGAGTAAGTTTTGTTTCCCTAACTCTTTTCAAGAAAACATTATTTGTCTTATATTTTATTTATTTTATCTTCTTTTACTAACCCTCGTATTTGTTTTTAGTCACAGAAGTGGAGTGTGAAAACGATCATGACTGTATTCTTTTATATCCACAATTGCTTACGCGTTGTCTTAATGGTAGATGTGTCGTCATGATATATGGAGAAGGTGTCTCCATGAAAGTTGAGAATTAATACTACGTTAATAACTTATGTCAAAGCTTATAAATTTATTAGAAATCTTAATATTGTCACTCTAATATTATAAGTTTGAGTGAACTATACTTTGTTTTTCATAATAAGTTTGAGTGAACTATACTTTGTTTTTCATAATGAGAATGATTGGACTATTAGCTTCATTTATCGGTGTTAATTTGATTAGAATATATCTTTCTTTTTTTTTATTCAAAAGGTTTTTTTACTTA
>NC_021164.2:1096445-1099953 GCF_000331145.2 Cicer arietinum
TTCTTCCATATATCGTGCTGTCAGGATTCAATCAACGTACAAAATCATTGAGAAGGCTACGACAGCAACCACAAGATGATGATATACGTAAGGAGGAGGATTTTGTGCAAGAGGCAAATGTGTTGATGCAGAAGGAGCATGTACAGGATGATAATGACTTTGTATAGGAGGATGAATGATCATAGCATTTGGGCACATGTTTCTAGCTCTTTAGTTTGGTATTTTATAAGTTCTTTGTAGTTTAGAATAATTTTTTAGCTTGTTTCTAAACTTTGCGTCGAAATGGAATTATATTTTTATTATTTGCATTTTGACCTTTTCTCGCTCTCTAGGCCATAGCTTAAGCTTTGGATATTGGATTGACGCATACGAGCAGGCGTTGGAAAGCTAAAAATCAGAGCTACAACATTTGTCTTGGAAGAAAAGACCATTTCCGAACTTTACTGGGCCTAAATTAAAGATTGTGAAATCTAGACTTTGTAATAATTTTAAATAGCGGGCCATTTATTTATAAACCCTAAAGCCCAATATTGAGTACTAAATATTGGCAGTTTTGTTTCTTTTCTACATAACGAAATATTAGGATTTAGATTGCTACAAGAGATAAACAGTTTTTATTTTAATTTTATGGAAGGCTAATTTTATAAGATTAATCCACGAGTTCAGAGTTTCATCAACACCTTGAGATTCAGGTTACACTGTCAATTTCGAATTCACGATTCTATTCTTGTTTATTTGATTATATTTATATTCTGATTGCTTAAAATGAATTTCAATATGATAAATTAAATTTATTAGATAGAATTTGATTTTGGTTTCTAATTTAATTAAATTATAATTTTGCCACGCTTGATCTTTAATTATAATATTTTGATGACTGTGATGCTTAATCCAATCCAAGAAACCGAATTCACATAAGGTTGATTACGCTTGTTTGATCAATTCTATAGTCAAATAAGAATAGAGTAACAAATTTGAAATTATACTCAATGATAGAATATGTGATAAGTCTGAAACTCGAATAAGTGGATTAATCATTTTGCACATCTGTTAAATAAAAAATCTAAAATACCCCTTTTTAATTTCAACTTTCAATTCGGTTATTATTATTATATCAGAAGTCCATTCTAAACGGTTCGAGTTATTACCTCTATTTATATTTTATTAATTGTATTTGACACGTGTGCGATAGTGATCAAATTGGCGCCGTAATCGGAGACTCTATGTTAACAATATTAACCAGTTTTAGAGTATTACTAACTATCCTAACAATTGTTCTTCGTGTTTTGTTGTTCTACAAGTCAGATAGGCTTGTTTGCGAGCTCCTACGCACGTTGTTAGTAAGAAAAAACCCGGTTTTCAAGCGACTATCTCGGATTGCTCCGAAATTTCGCCAGGAAACCAGAATTATTATTATATCAGAAGTCCTTGCGAAACTATTCGAGTTATTACCTCTATTTATATTTTATTAATTGTTTTTGACCCTTGTGCGACAACGGATCAAAGAACTTGTTGTTGTGGAAGATCCTATATGCGAGGAACTGGTTGTATAACATGATGAGGTTGTACGATATCATGGAAGACCATATGTTGCATCTGTCCTTACGCGATTTAAGTGTCATATCTCTTGCAGATTGTGGTATGAAGACATAAGGTAAGTTCATATATTTTATATTTATTTAATTATTATTTTCATATGTTTATTTAATTATTATTTATTTTATATTTTTAATTTCATATGTTTTATTTGTATGCGAGAGCGACCTATGTTGAAGATTGTTGTTCATGATAAGAAGCTGCAAGAATTTACTTTGCAAGTACTCCCTCGAATGATAGGGATCGATGTAGTTGTTTAGTTTAATCCCACTTCAAGAAAATAGTTTGATACAGATCGACAACAACTTGATATTTTCTTTAGTAACATTGTTCTTGTGTCATTGTCCCGATCTTTCAACGAGAATAATTAATATATGCCTTGGTGTAGCATGATCTGAGTGTTTGAGTGTTTGGACCTGCATTATAGTTATACTTCAACGATTCATCATTTAATAACAAAAGGAAGTCATATAACCATTCGAAGCTAACAAAAAGTATATTCAGTACACTTTGGTAATTTATGATAATATCTATAGAAGCACTTGAAAACTTCACGATAAACTTTACTGGGCCTAAATCAATCATTCTTTTAATTTCTGTTTTTCCATACTGTAACTAGTCTGAAGGATAACATCATTGTTACTGTTTACCTTATCTTCCAAATCCTCCATTTTTCCTTATCTTCCAAATCTTTCAAGATCAAAAGCTCACTAAAGTCCCTCAAATCTTCCCAGCAACGTTGCATACTAGATTCTGCCTATCCATCTTCGAGAATCAACTCATATTAGTGAAAGAAGGAAAACACAACCTAGATAAGAAGAATTTGAACTGAAGCAGAGGACCCGAATTAAAGAGGAGCTCATAATTGATTTGGGCTAGAACCTTCTTCTTAGTTCAAATTTCAATGAGTTCTTTACATTAAATTATTTTGGCATAAGGGGATGTGAGTTAAGTTAATTGAATTTTCTTCCTTAGCAGTGAAACTATTTCTGGATAAAAATGGGTTAGAAAAATTCAGAGAAAAAGAGGCATTGGAACTTTAAGCCTGTATGTATTGTGAAATATGCATCCAAAACTGTGTTTAATTATCACACATGTTGTTATTTTAATTGTGTGATGATTATGTTGATAAGTTAGTTAGGAATCTGGGGAAAAAAACGATTAAAGATTGTTTAGATGTGTAACTTACAATGGAAACTGATATGTATGCCCCCAGTGCCTTCTCTCTTTCTTTCCTGCGAGGTTCTTCCTAATTGCTTCCTCTTATTCCTAACTCGTGATTTTGGGAAATTTTTTTATGATTAACTTACGTTATGAGCATGTTGCATCTGATGCCATTTCTCAACTATGAGTATTTCTGTCTTTGATTTCTCTTTTTGTTTTTACCTTTGACAATTGTTTTATGATTCCAGGTACTTTGCCTCTAGTAAATTACTTTTGTTTTGCCTCTAGTGAAATGTTTCTATTTTGCTTATGATAATACTCTTCTACTTTGCCTCTAATTTTTCTTCTTCTACCTCGCTTCTAATTTTATCATTTCATTTTGCCTATGTTTTTTCCCCTCTGGTGAATGACATGTTGCATACATGACATTACAAAGACAGTACAATAATAATAATAATAATAATAATAATAATAATAATAATAATAATAATAATAATAATAATAATAATAATAATAATAATAATAATATAAGAATCTTGATGTTTATTAGATAGAGACAATAGATCAAATTTTGGTTGATATTTTAATAATTAAAAATTAATTTTTAAATACCTATTTTTTACAAACACTAAAAATTTTAGAGTTAATTTAATTGTTATGTTTCCTTCAATCAATCTAACTTGACAGTTAATGGGTAAACGTCAAAAAGTAAATTATGAGAAAATACTCTAAAATCTAAATTTCGAAA
>NC_021164.2:1109135-1109232 GCF_000331145.2 Cicer arietinum
GTCTCCATGAAAGTTGAGAATTAATACTACGTTAATAACTTATGTCAAAGCTTATAAATTTATTAGAAATCTTAATATTGTCACTCTAATATTATAA
>NC_021164.2:1109732-1110346 GCF_000331145.2 Cicer arietinum
ATCATAATCACATTACAATATATCAAAATATTTAAGTAAATAGTAGCATATTATAACATCAAAGTTACCCAAGTAAAATTGTCATCTGATTATAATATGCATCAAATCATCTAAGATTAATTATTATTACTTTTGAAATATATCAATCACAACAAAACAATCACAAGGAAATGCAATGCTATGCATGAGTTAGACTCTACTTCACAATGTGGTACCCTTCTAACTCTGAAGTACTTGGTTAGGAGGCTTGATACTATGCCACCATCCCGGTGGACGGACAATTCAAATTGGCTCTGTCCTCATACCTATACACGACAGTCGAGGTAAACGTGTGTTGCGTGGTAGCTCCCAACATTTGGGGTGCTACCTCCAAGTCACCTAGGAATTATCCATCCGAATACCTCTAAGGTCTAACAATCTTGCCTTAAGACTCGACAGCAGACCGCCACGATCAGGCTCATTCAGTTGTACTTCCCTGGAATCACTAGGCTTGTCAGACCCTACCTATATGATGATAAAATAATCTACACTTCACAAATTCTCAATATTTATTTTCTCCACTTGTTGGCATACGATACTCCATTAAAACCGTCATCTCAAACACAAATTGAAAT
>NC_021164.2:1111034-1148520 GCF_000331145.2 Cicer arietinum
TTTCACACGGTCGTTTTGGCGTTGGTTTCACTATAATCGGACTTACGGGGAAAAAGAACGGTGCAAAATATTGAATTCTACAAAGAGAGAAGTGAGATATTTTAGAGAGAAATCGGGGTTGTTAAAAATCTGGAAAAATTTGTGTTTAATTGACTAGTTAAATGAATGAATAAAATACTCAATTTTGAGCGAAAATGGAGAAAATTTTATAGAATAATTATCGATCACCGGTATCAAACAATAGACATGTTAATGTGTTTTCTCTTGCTTATGCGGTTGCTGAAGCTCCCTTTCTTATTTTTTTATTTTTATTTTTTCAACATAATTAGAGTTAACATACATGGGTCAAACCCATTGTTCCCCTTATTTATTTTATGTAAAGAAAATTAATTGTTAGTTAATCTCATTTTTAATACTCTTCCATACATCAATTAATTTTCAAAATATTACTAATATTTCATAACTAATATATGATGAATTAGAGTAATTAAAATAATTAACCTTTTAAAAAAAATACATATTATTAACAACCCAAACTTCATATTCAAATTAGTCACTATAATTATACTTATTTTTCAAAATACTTACGTTATAATAATACTATCATTAGAGAATAGTCAAAATTATAAAATAAATAAATATAACAACAGTATTTTATGTTAATTATTAAATCATATTATATATATATATATATATATATAATTCTAATTATAAAATTCTATAACAACAAAATATATGGCTCATCCTTCTCTCTCAAGTGAATCGTAAAGATACGCAATTATTGATATAATATTACAAAACATATGCTATAATTTATATCTATCATATATTTGAAGTAATTCATCACCAAATTCTCAACATTTTTTGTGTCATGAAATTCTTTATTTCCTTACAAGTAACTTTTTCCAATATCTATCATGAAAGGGTATAAAAGAACTAAAATGTATTGAAAAGTTAATAATAGTTTTTTATTTTAGAATCTTTATTGAGTGATCTAAAAGGATACACACGAAACATGGCTTTACCTCAAAGAAGTATAAATTGACTTAATATTTCTAAAGCTTTTCTTCCATATCAATAAATGTTATAAAATTAAGTATAAATCAATTTTGTTTGTTGCATAAAAAGAGAAAAAATATGACAAAATTTTTCATGTTTTTTTTCGTGCTATGGTCTGTTTTCCTTGCTTTTGTTGTAAGTGACGTAAGTGCGAGTAAGTTTTGTTTCCCTAACTCTTTTCAAGAAAACATTATTTGTCTTATATTTTATTTATTTTATCTTCTTTTACTAACCCTCGTATTTGTTTTTAGTCACAGAAGTGGAGTGTGAAAACGATTATGACTGTATTCGTTTATATCCACAATTGCTTACGCGTTGTCATAATGGTGAATGTGTCGTCATGTTATATCGAGAAGGTGTCTCCATGAAAGTTGAGAATTAATATTACGTTAATAACTTATGTCAAAGCTTATAAATTTATTAGAAATCTTAATATTGTCACTCTAATATTATAAGTTTGAGTGAACTATACTTTGTTTTTCATAATAAGTTTGAGTGAACTATACTTTGTTTTTCATAATGAGAATGATTTGACTATTAGCTTCATTTATCGGTCTTAATTTGATTAGAATATATCTTTCTTTTTTTTATCAAAAGGTATCTTTAGCTTATTTTTGAAAAATATCATTTATAGTTTCTCAATCATATTGACAGTGACGTCTTTCTGTCGTTTAAACTTTCACAAATTTTATTCTATCCATGTAACACTTCTTCTTACAAACATATAAAAATATGAATATTTAAAAAATAAATAAATAAAGTTTTTCTAATTAAATTCAAAAGGTTTTTTTTAGAGGAGAGAATAAATACCACCATAATTAATTTATATGACTGCGAGATATTGGATTTCGATCCATAACATGACATTCAATCTCACTGACGGAGCATGTGGGGGACATACAATAACTTTTTTTTTATAATAAACATAACTTATAAAATAATTACAAAAAATACTAATTAAAAAGATATACTACATCTTTTAACTTCAATTTTAATGGCAAGTATTTTGAGTTTTGTCTAGAGATATAAAAATAAAACCAATGATATGATAAACTCAAATAAAAAATCAAAATCAATTAAATTGATTTTTTTTTTGTTTGAGTTTTATTTGAATCGAATCAAATAAACTCAATCTCTGTTATTTTAAATATAGTTTCACTTCATTTAAAATTGATCACCGATATCTGAATAAAATCATTAGACTACATTAATAGTGTTATCTTAAATATATTTTGTATTTAAGAATTTTTTTAATCATTTACATCTTATTTCTCTCATGGTAATTTAAAAAGTGTTTACGTAATTATTTTAATAGTATAAAAAATCTAGTATTTTATAAAAGAAAATTTTATATTTTTAAAATAAGTATTTTAATTTTTATTAATTTTAAATCAACATAAACTAATTTTATTCATTAGTTTGAGTTTTATTTTGTAATTTTTTTTTTAATTCAACCAAACTAATTTTCTTTTTGATTTAGATTTTTTCCTCTCCAAAGATACGTACCAAATCAATATGATATACTTATAACTTCGTCTCTTTTAAATATATACAACTTTTCATTGCAATTTATCCAACAAAAAAATTGTGTGTTTATATTGCAAATTTACAACATAAAATTTTAATATACAATAAATTACTATATTTAATTTATCAATTAAAATTTTAAAAATCAAACAGTATTTGTTCGATCTTTTACTATCCAATCTAATACCTATTAGAATTTAAGCATGAATCACAACTAAAATATTATTCTTATATTAAAAACTTATTTATTAAAATATCACAACCTCATATGACATGGTTCTGATGCTCATAACTTATTACCACTAACCTAATCATAACTTCATAAATATATTAAATGCTAATCAACCGTATAAATATAATGAAACTATACAACTCAAAAATATTCATCACACTTTGACTTATCGATGTTAGAACGGATTGTCCCTTCATTGGTGCAACATGCTTCTTGTTAGTCTTGAAAAATAATTCTCTCATTGAAAGTTTCTACTTATTGTTTGTTATTGTAAATCATCTATACAAAATTCATAGACTCAAAACTAATGGATCCCTACTTGATTTCTTTCTTGTCTTAACATCAACTAGTAAGAATTTTTCTATAACGTTCTTATTGAACATGACCAATGAAATTCTGAGAAAAAAAATTTCGATAAAAAGAAATTCTGAAAATTTTCTAAGGAAAAAAGTTTGACTTATTTTTTGAATTTTTTTAGAGAAGAAAGCATTTGATTTTCTTTCCATAAAATAATTCCGAAAGTTATTTAAATATGTTTTTTTTTAATCTTTTTAGAGAAAAAAACTTTCGCTTTTTTTGCCAAAGAAAAAGGTTTCGAATTTTTTTTAAAAAGAAATCTCAATTGACAAAATAATTATTTACGAGTCTCATCACTTAGTCCACAAAAAATTATAAAATAATTATGAATACTTTCCCTTATATCCCTACACTTATACTTTTACCATTACATTTTATATAAAGTGCGTCTTTACCTCTTTTTAAGATTTTTTCAATTTTTTTTAACCTTCTAAATTCAACTTGGAATTCGGAAAACTTAAAAAAAAAAAAAAATTTCGGAACTCATGTTTCAAGAAATTTAAACATTGTGTACCGATTTTTTTTTTAATTCTCCGGTAAATAGATGTATTTACGAAAATTAAAATTTTATTTATCGAAAAAATTGAAAAAAGTTTTCTGATTGTAATTCAGAAATTGTTTTTCAAATTTTCTGATACAAAGTTCAATTTAAAGAAAAAAAATGTGTTTCGGAAAAAAAATTTAACGTTTTTCGGAAATAAAATTGAATTTAGTGGGATAGAAAAAAATCATTATTATTATTAAAAAAATATTAAAGAGTTTATATAAAATGTGGGGGGTAGGAGTATGAGTGTGAGAGTACAAGGCAAAATCTTTCAACAATTGTCTCAATAGGTGGCCCATAATTAAGGGATTTATTGAAATTGGCTTAGTACTTTGGGGTTTAGATGATGGCTCTACTTGTGTTCAACTCATAACAACTAGTTGAACATTGGTTATTGAATTTGAATATGAAGTTTTTACTGGTATTTCTTTTATATTATAATCTTAATTCTTCAGTAAAAAGAGTTTTCAATTTTAACTAAATTTAAAATCCCTTAGGATCAGTTTGATGGACATGATAGAAACAAATTAGCATATATTGTTTGAATTTAATGTTTGATAAACTAAAAAGATATGATTAATTAATCCATAACTTTATCCTATCTTATCTATCTAATTGAAATTTATACTCTGAATATGAGTTGAGTTAAAAACCAGCAGAATATGATAAGAAAAAAATTTACACAATTATCCTTATAAATTATAATTTAAATTATAAAGTTGAAATATAATAAAATATAATTATAAAAACAATTTATAAAATTTAATCTAAAAAATAAAAATAAAAATCTAATCAAATATAAATATAAATATAAAAATAATTAATAGAGTTTGATATTAAACTAAAAAATGATATATTAATAATTAATTTAAATTTTTTTATAATTTGTTTACAAGGGTATTTTTTCCATTTACAAATAATATATATCATATCTTTATTTAAGTTCTAAAAAATAAAATAGAATTATTTGTTTGCTCATGATTTAAAAAAAATTAAATTATTTATTTAGTAGTGTTAGTGGATAGTTTTAAACATAAAATTATTTTATTACTCATTATTTTTTTTATACTTTTTGTTAATTTATAATATTTAAAATATAACTAGTTAATTTAAAAAAATTAATATGTAGTTATTCATAATGGTAATTTTGTTATTTAAATATAATATATATTATATCATGTCAAAATGAGACGTGTACCAAATACATGATAAAATAAAATATTGTTATCATGTGTATATCAAATATAATATATGATAATGTTTATCATGGTATTCAAGTGTTCGTATCTTTTACCCTTGTCGTTCCTCGATTGCAAAACTTATTTCTTGCCTCCAAGGAGATGGTGTCCCAATTCAAAGTAGAATAAATCTCCGGACTCAAAGATCACTTACAAAAGAATTTACATTTATCTCTCTCTAAAAACACTATGAAGAATTGAAACCAAAACATCTTAATTTAAAATCTGTCTTTTTACCACATACCAAAATTCTTGAGTTACATCCAACTCTCACTTTGTTGTGCCTTTTTGTTGTAGTTGTTGCCCTATTTAGCTCTATCCATAATCCAAGACCTTTCCTTTTACCACTTGATCAAATGAAGAAAACCATCATTTTCTTTTGGGTTGCCAACATAAGAAATCTTCAAAAAATTTACTCCATGCCCCACATTTTAGACCTCTACTCCTACAAATGTAGTGAAATTCAGCATTGCCCTATTTATAATAGTAAAAACCCACCATTTTTCCAGAACTTTTAATGCTTAGTTTGTTGCGACAATAGTGAGTGCTTATATTTTCTAAATTATCAGAAAACTTTTAAAAAAAAAATCTATTACAAAAGTTGAGTTTCAAAAAACTTTTTTTTCATGTTTCATCTTTCTCAATATAGACCTTGTTACGAGAAACTTGAAATCCTCAAGTTTCCATAATTATTATTTTTTATTTTATTTTTTTTATATCAATGGTTGCAGGTGCTAGTAGACGAGATGAAAAAATTTGTGTATGTGACACACGGTGTTTCTACTTAATCTTCTTCCATATATCGTGTTGTCAGGATTCAATCAACGTACAAAAATCATTGAGAAGGCTACGACAGCAACCACAAGATGATGATATCAGTAAGGAGGAGGATTTTGTGCAAGAGGCAAATGTGTTGATGCAGAAGGAGCATGTACAGTATGATAATGACTTTGTATAGGAGGATGAATGATCATAGCATTTGGGCACATGTTTCTAGCTCTTTAGTTTGGTATTTTATAAGTTCTTTGTAGTTTAGAATAATTTTTTAGCTTGTTTCTAAACTTTGCGTCGAAATGGAATTATATTTTTATTATTTGCATTTTGACCTTTTCTCGCTCTCTAGGCCATAGCTTAAGCTTTGGATATTGGATTGACGCATACGAGCAGACGTTGGAAAGCTAAAAATCAGAGCTACAACATTTGTCTTGGAAGAAAAGACCATTTCCGAACTTTACTGGCCCTAAATTAAAGATTTTGAAATCTAGACTTTGTAATAATTTTAAATAGCGGGTCATTTATTTATAAACCCTAAAGCCCAATATTGAGTACTAAATATTGGCAGTTATGTTTCTTTTCTACATAACAAAATATTTGGATTTAGATTGCTACAAGAGATAAACAGTTTTTATTTTAATTTTATGGAAGGCTAATTTTATAAGATTAATCCACGAGTTCAGAGTTTCATCAACACCTTGAGATTCAGGTTACACTGTCAATTTCGAATTCACGATTCTATTCTTGTTTATTTGATTATATTTATATTCTGATTGCTTAAAATGAATTTCAATATGATAAATTAAATTTATTAGATAGAATTTGATTTTGGTTTCTAATTTAATTAAATTATAATTTTGCCACGCTTGATCGTTAATTATAATATTTTGATGACTGTGATGCTTAATCCAATCCAAGAAACCGAATTCACATAAGATTGATTACGCTTGTTTGATCAATTCTATAGTCAAATAAGAATAGAGTCACAAATTTGAAATTATACTCAATGATAGAATATGTGATAAGTCTGAAACTCGAATAAGTGGATTAATCATTTTGCACATCCGTTAAATAAAAAATCTAAAAAACCCCTTTTTAATTTCAACTTTCAATTCGGTTATTATTATTATATCAGAAGTCCTTGCGAAACAGTTCGAGTTATTACCTCTATTTATATTTTATTAATTGTATTTGACACGTGTGCGATAGTGGATCAAATTGGCGCCGTAATCGGAGACTCTATGTTAACAATATTAACCAGTTTTAGAGTATTACTAACTATCCTAACAATTGTTCTTCGTGTTTTGTTGTTCTACAAGTCAGATAGGCTTGTTTGCGAGCTCCTACGCACGTTGTTAGTAAGAAAAAACCCGGTTTTCAAGCGACTATCTCGGATTGCTCCGAAATTTCGCCAGGAAACCAGAATTATTATTATATCAGAAGTCCTTGCGAAACTATTCGAGTTATTACCTCTATTTATATTTTATTAATTGTATTTGACCCTTGTGCGACAACGGATCAAAGAACTTGTTGTTGTGGAAGATCCTATATGCGAGGAACTGGTTGTATAACATGATGAGGTTGTACGATATCATGGAAGACCATATGTTGCATCTGTCCTTACGCGATTTAAGTGTCATATCTCTCGCAGATTGTGGTATGAAGACATAAGGTAAGTTCATATATTTTATATTTATTTAATTATTATTTTCATATGTTTATTTAATTATTATTTATTTTATATTTTTAATTTCATATGTTTTATTTGTATGCGAGAGCGACCTATGTCGAAGATTGTTGTTCATGATAAGAAGCTGCAAGACTTTACTTTGCAAGTACTCCCTCGAATGATAGGGATCGATGTGGTTGTTTAGTTTAATCCCACTTCAAGAAAATAGTTTGATACAGATCGACAACAACTTGATATTTTCTTTAGTAACATTGTTCTTGTGTCATTGTCCCGATCTTTCAACGAGAATAATTAATATATGCCTTGGTGTAGCATGATCTGAGTGTTTGAGTGTTTGGGCCTGCATTATAGTTATACTTCAACGATTCATCATTTAATAACAAAAGGAAGTCATATAACCATTCGAAGCTAACAAAAAGTATATTCAGTACACTTTGGTAATTTATGATAATATCTATAGAAGCACTTGAAAACTTCACGATAAACTTTACTGGGCCTAAATCAATCATTCTTTTAATTTCTGTTTTTCCATACTGTAACTAGTCTGAAGGATAACATCATTGTTACTGTTTACCTTATCTTCCAAATCCTCCATTTTTCCTTATCTTCCAAATCTTTCAAGATCAAAAGCTCACTAAAGTCCCTCAAATCTTCCCAGCAACGTTGCATACTAGATTCTGCCTATCCATATTCGAGAATCAACTCATATTAGTGAAAGAAGGAAAACACAACCTAGATAAGAAGAATTTGAACTGAAGCAGAGGACCCGAATTAAAGAGGAGCTCATAATTGATTTGGGCTAGAACCTTCTTCTTAGTTCAAATTTCAATGAGTTCTTTACATTAAATTATTTTGGCATAAGGGGATGTGAGTTAAGTTAATTGAATTTTCTTCCTTAGCAGTGAAACTATTTCTGGATAAAAATGGGTTAGAAAAATTCAGAGAAAAAGAGGCATTGGAACTTTAAGCCTGTATGTATTGTGAAATATGCATCCAAAACTGTGTTTAATTATCACACATGTTGTTATTTTAATTGTGTGATGATTATGTTGATAAGTTAGTTAGGAATCTGGGGAAAAAAACGATTAAAGATTGTTTAGATGTGTAACTTACAATGGAAACTGATATGTATGCCCCCAGTGCCTTCTCTCTTTCTTTCCTGCGAGGTTCTTCCTAATTGCTTCCTCTTATTCCTAACTCGTGATTTTGGGAAATTTTTTTATGATTAACTTACGTTATGAGCATGTTGCATCTGATGCCATTTCTCAACTATGAGTATTTATGTCTTTGATTTCTCTTTTTGTTTTTACCTTTGACAATTGTTTTATGATTCCAGGTACTTTGCCTCTAGTAAATTACTTTTGTTTTGCCTCTAGTGAAATGTTTCTATTTTGCTTATGATAATACTCTTCTACTTTGCCTCTAATTTTTCTTCTTCTACCTCGCTTCTAATTTTATCATTTCATTTTGCCTATGTTTTTTCCCCTCTGGTGAATGACATGTTGCATACATGACATTACAAAGACAGTACAATAATAATAATAATAATAATAATAATAATAATAATAATAATAATAATAATAATAATAATAATAATAATAATAATAATAATAATATAAGAATCTTGATGTTTATTAGATAGAGACAATAGATCAAATTTTGGTTGATATTTTAATAATTAAAAATTAATTTTTAAATACCTATTTTTTACAAACACTAAAAATTTTAGAGTTAATTTAATTGTTATGTTTCCTTCAATCAATCTAACTTGACAGTTAATGGGTAAACGTCAAAAAGTAAATTATGAGAAAATACTCTAAAATCTAAATTTCGAAAAAATTTCGCCAGGAAACCAGAATTATTATTATATCAGAAGTCCTTGCGAAACTATTCGAGTTATTACCTCTATTTATATTTTATTAATTGTATTTGACACGTGTGCGATAGTGGATCAAATTGGCGCCGTAATCGGAGACTCTATGTTAACAATATTAACCAGTTTTAGAGTATTACTAACTATCCTAACAATTGTTCTTCGTGTTTTGTTGTTCTACAAGTCAGATAGGCTTGTTTGCGAGCTCCTACGCACGTTGTTAGTAAGAAAAAACCCGGTTTTCAAGCGACTATCTCGGATTGCTCCGAAATTTCGCCAGGAAACCAGAATTATTATTATATCAGAAGTCCTTGCGAAACTATTCGAGTTATTACCTCTATTTATATTTTATTAATTGTATTTGACCCTTGTGCGACAACGGATCAAAGAACTTGTTGTTGTGGAAGATCCTATATGCGAGGAACTGGTTGTATAACATGATGAGGTTGTACGATATCATGGAAGACCATATGTTGCATCTGTCCTTACGCGATTTAAGTGTCATATCTCTCGCAGATTGTGGTATGAAGACATAAGGTAAGTTCATATATTTTATATTTATTTAATTATTATTTTCATATGTTTATTTAATTATTATTTATTTTATATTTTTAATTTCATATGTTTTATTTGTATGCGAGAGCGACCTATGTTGAAGATTGTTGTTCATGATAAGAAGCTGCAAGAATTTACTTTGCAAGTACTCCCTCGAATGATAGGGATCGATGTAGTTGTTTAGTTTAATCCCACTTCAAGAAAATAGTTTGATACAGATCGACAACAACTTGATATTTTCTTTAGTAACATTGTTCTTGTGTCATTGTCCCGATCTTTCAACGAGAATAATTAATATATGCCTTGGTGTAGCATGATCTGAGTGTTTGAGTGTTTGGACCTGCATTATAGTTATACTTCAACGATTCATCATTTAATAACAAAAGGAAGTCATATAACCATTCGAAGCTAACAAAAAGTATATTCAGTACACTTTGGTAATTTATGATAATATCTATAGAAGCACTTGAAAACTTCACGATAAACTTTACTGGGCCTAAATCAATCATTCTTTTAATTTCTGTTTTTCCATACTGTAACTAGTCTGAAGGATAACATCATTGTTACTGTTTACCTTATCTTCCAAATCCTCCATTTTTCCTTATCTTCCAAATCTTTAAAGATCAAAAGCTCACTAAAGTCCCTCAAATCTTCCCAGCAACGTTGCATACTAGATTCTGCCTATCCATCTTCGAGAATCAACTCATATTAGTGAAAGAAGGAAAACACAACCTAGATAAGAAGAACACAATAGGGTTTCATAACATAGAATTAAAGAGGAGCTCATAATTGATTTGGGCTAGAACCTTCTTCTTAGTTCAAATTTCAATGAGTTCTTTACATTAATTTTAATATATATTAATATTATCTAGCAAAGTTAATTGAATTTTCTTCCTTAGCAGTGAAACTATTTCTGGATAAAAATGGGTTAGAAAAATTCAAAGAAAAAGAGGCATTGGAACTTTAAGCTTGTATGTATTGTGAAATATGCATCCAAAACTGTGTTTAATTATCACACATGTTGTTATTTTAATTGTGTGATGATTATGTTGATAAGTTAGTTAGGAATCTGGGGTAAAAAACGATTAAAGATTGTTTAGATGTGTAACTTACAATGGAAACTGATATGTATGCCCCCAGTGCCTTCTCTCTTTCTTTCCTGCGAGGTTCTTCCTAATTGCTTCCTCTTATTCCTAACTCATGATTTTGGGAAAAAATTTTATGATTAACTTACGTTATGAGCATGTTGCATCTGATGCCATTTCTCAACTATGAGTATTTCTGTCTTTGATTTCTCTTTTTGTTTTTACCTTTGACAGTTGTTTTATGATTCCAGGTACTTTGCCTCTAGTAAATTACTTTTGTTTTGCCTCTAGTGAAATGTTTCTATTTTGCTTATGATAATACTCTTCTACTTTGCCTCTAATTTTTCTTCTTCTACCTCGCTTCTAATTTTATCATTTCATTTTGCCTATGTTTTTTCCCCTCTGGTGAATGACATGTTGCATACATGACATTACAAAGACAGTACAATAATAATAATAATAATAATAATAATAATAATAATAATAATAATAATAATAATAATAATAATAATAATAATAATAATATTATGTTGATAAGTTAGTTAAGAATCTGGGGTAAAAAACGATTAAAGATTGTTTAGATGTGTAACTTACAATGGAAACTGATATGTATGCCCCCAGTGCCTTCTCTCTTTCTTTCCTGCGAAGTTCTTCCTAATTGCTTCCTCTTATTCCTAACTCGTGATTTTGGGAATTTTTTTTATGATTAACTTACGTTATGAGCATGTTGCCTCTGATGCCATTTCTCAACTATGAGTATTTCTGTCTTTGATTTCTCTTTATGTTTTTACCTTTGACAGTTGTTTTATGATTCCAGGTACTTTGCCTCTAGTAAATTACTTTTGTTTTGCCTCTAGTGAAATGTTTCTATTTTGCTTATGATAATACTCTTCTACTTTGCCTCTAATTTTTCTTCTTCTACCTCGCTTCTAATTTTATCATTTCATTTTGCCTATGTTTTTTCCCCTCTGGTGAATGACATGTTGCATACATGACATTACAAAGACAGTACAATAATAATAATAATTACCTCTAATGCAATTTCTCAATATGAGTATTTCTGTCTTTGATTTTTTTTTTTGTTTTTACCTTTGACAATTGTTTTATGATTCCAGGTACTTTGCCTCTAGTAAATTACTTTTGTTTTGCCTCTAGTGAAATGTTTCTATTTTGCTTATGATAATACTCTTCTACTTTGCCTCTAATTTTTCTTCTTCTACCTCGCTTCTAATTTTATCATTTCATTTTGCATATGTTTTTTCCCCCTCTGGTGAATGACATGTTGCATACATGACATTACAAAGACAGTACAACAACAACAACAACAACAATAATAATAATAATAATAATAATAATAATAATAATAATAATACTAATAATAATAATAATATAAGAATCTTGATGTTTATTAGATAGAGACAATAGATCAAATTTTGGTTGATATTTTAATAATTAAAAATTAATTTTTAAATACCTATTTTTTACAAACACTAAAAATTTTAGAGTTAATTTAATTGTTATGTTTCATTCAATCGATCTAACTTGACAGCTTATGGGTAAACGTCAATAAGTAAATTATGAGAAAATACTCTAAAATCTAAATTTCGAAAGTTGGTCAAGAAAAATTACCATAAATCAGAAAACCAATCAGTGAATCATATAGCCACTTTTCACACGATCATTTTGGCATTGGTTTCACTCAAGTCGGGCTTACGGTGAAGAAGAACGGTCCAAAATAATGAATTCTGTAAAAGGAGAAATCGGGTATTTTAGGGAGAAATTCGGGTTGTTAAAAATATTAAAAATTGTGTTTAATTGAATAGCTAAATAACTAAAACAACATAGTGAAATTTGGACGAAAACGGAGAAAATTGTCTGGGACAGTTACGATGAACGGTATCAATTTTCTTCTTTATCTCTCAATGTGAGGCTGCCCTATTTTGTGTCCAGATTACTCTCTCTTTTTCATTCCCTTCATTCATGTTATTTTCAATTAATATTTTTTTTAAAATTAGTTAGATTTTACTCTTAAATATGTGTCTAATCCATAAAACAAATTTTACTTCTTTCTTCTATTTATTTTTACTTTTTTTTAATAAAACAAACAATTATCAAAACCATTGTTTTACACTTTTTTTTAAACACAATTTAGTTACCAACATATTACTAATATTTCAAAAGCAATATTTTATAAAATGAAGTAACTAAAGTAATTAATCTTTTAAAATACATTAAAAATCAAAACCCTCATATTCAAAACAATCCCTATAATAATACTTAATTTTCCAAATACTAAAATTTAAATATTACCATCATTAGAGAATAGTTGAAATTATAAAATAAATAAATATAACATAAACACTTTATATTAATTATTAAATCTTAATAAATATATATATATATATATATATAAAATCAAAATGTCGTAACAAGTATATAAAAGTAAAGGAAATCAAACACAATATTAATTCTATCTCAAGATAATTATTTATAAAAGAAATAACTAAAAATAAAAAATAGTTATAAATAATTGAAATATAACTACGTGCATACTTAACATTAGTCAAACGCACAGAACAATATTACATTAATTGGGTACGCATATATACACGTAAAATTACATAAAATCTTTTTCTCTAAAATATTACACTAAAATACTATTATTTTTTAAAAAATATATCAAATAATAAAATATAATATTTACTATTTATATCGGGCATTTAATCTAATATTTATAAAACTAGCATATCATAGAAAGCACCTATGTAACGAAAATTAATCCCAAAATCTATCAACATATATTATAAAATAATTTTAACATCAAATTAATTATATAAAATCTTATTTAATTTATAAAATAATTTATTATAAAATTTGGGGTGTTATACGCAATGTCTGGCCTTGTGTTTCACAAGTACCTCAAAGATCCTACCATTTGCTTGAATGTTGAAGGATGAACTAGCTCTTCATTTCCTTCTTTTGACAATATCAGCCCTACTTTTGATGGTGTACTTGAGCCATTACAATCTTGCATATTAAATCTCTTCAATACATCATTTGCATATTTCTTTTGATGCATAAAGACTCCATTCTTTTTTATCAATAATTCAATACCAAAGAAGTATGATAATGTTCCCAAATCTATCATTTCAATCTCCTTCTCCATTATGTCCTTGAACTATTGTATTTCAATTTCATTACTACCAGTTACTAGTAAATCATCAACATAGAGACATATTAATAGTGTAGATGATGATGTTACCTTCTTAACATAGACTCCATGCTCATTTAAACATTTCTCAAAATGTTGTTCTATGAGGAACCTATCAATCCTCTTGTTCTTGGCCCTAGGGCTTGCTTCAGACCATATAGTGTTTTCCTCAACTTGCACACACTTTATTCTTTTCCTTTTATCTGACTTTTCTCTTATTTCACTCTCACTTCACTTGTGTTTCCGAAGAATTGCAAGAACCTCACACTTGCACTCGTGATTCCCTTGAATTAGAACCCAAGTTCTTGATGCCAATTGTTGGAACAGACTTTTGAATTAATAGGAACCGGAATTGCTAAGAATAAATTGAATTGAATCAATGTTATTGTAGATACTTGTTGCACAAGCAATGTGTTCAGCTTTGCTATGTATCAAAGACTTTTGAATAGTAACACTTATAACTAACTAATTTCCTGAACAACATTTAAACCATCCTAACTGACTTACAATGATTAGTTAATCATTTATGAGTTACTACTTTTAACATATGTGTCTTAGATTAATTTTCAATTTATAATACAATGACAACAATTATTATCTTTTTTCCAATGTTACCCTTATTTATTAAAGTAGTTTCAAGCTAGGTGGTTACTAACAACGAAAGTAATTATTTATTGACTAGTAAACTGCTAACATCCAAGAGACCATACATGTTTTGGACTCCATCTGTTGCACATTGTTTAGACTTGACGTTAGAAGTTATTGAAAAGATTTCTAAGGTTAAAATAGTTATTCAAAGAGGGATTGGTCTTGTAGGGTTCATTTATAACCACACATTGGTGTTGAACACAATGGGGAAGAACACTGACATCCTCATTTATGATTTGAGTTCAAGTTGAACTAAATCAATAAATCATACCTTTATTGATTTGAGATATAGTTTCACGTAATTTTAAAACTGACCGCCTAATACTCAAACCAATCCATTATATTTAATCAACACTATGTCAATATTGGTATCTTAAATAATGTGTTAATGTTTACATGTATTTTAATAACTATATATATTGTTTTTGTCCTCGTAGTTAAAAAAGTTGTATTAATTTGTAAGAGTTTGAATTTAATTTGTATGCACCAACTACATAAATATAATATACACTGTCAATTAATCTTAATCGTCATATTGTAAGAGTTTGAATTTAATTTGTATACACCAACTACATAAAGAACAAAGATTGTTTGCTCGTGGAATCGTACTCGTGTGTGAATGCGTCGAAATAAGATAAGGGGTGAGATATCATTTGAATTCATGAGTATAATATATCGTAAGATGAACGGGAAAACTGTATTTTCGAACGATTCATCTGGGGCTCGTTACGTACGGAAGTAGTCATTTGAGAGATAAATTTATTAATATGAAATATTAGAATTGTGAGATTAAAATATGAAATAGAAATGTTTATAAGGTGTTGATTCATTTAATTTTTGATACTTGTGTGGTAGTTGATATTTGTCATTATTGTGATGTTGGATGTTGAATGAAATTATGTGCATATGTTTGATTAAACGAATTTATGTTATGTGATAATAAAAGATGGATGCATGGTATGATATATGTTTACGTGATGATAATGATGATTTTTTATTGATTATAGTGATGTTATAAAATTGTGATGAGTTTATATGATGATCATGATTATGTATGATTAATGATATTATAAAATTATGATGAGAATATTGAAGTACCAAATAATTGATGAGATATTGATGATTCCTAAAGACGATGCTCTTAATGGAGTAGTCTAAGCTAACGAGGGGAGAAAATGTCATCATATAGGTAGGGTCGGACAAGCCTATTGATTATAGGGAAGTACAACTGAATGAGCCTGATCGTGTCGGTTTGCTATTGAGCCTTAAGACAAGATTGTTAGACCTTGGAGGTATTCGGGTGGGAAATTCCTAGGTGACTTGAAGGTCGCACTCCAAATGTCGGGAGCTACCATGCAACACTCATTTACCTCGACTGTCGTGTATATGTGTCTCGGGTTTAGTTGAGGGGATCTATGAGGACATGGCCAATTTGAATAGTTCGCCCACCGGGATGGTGGCATTGTATCAAGCCTCCTAACCAAGTACTTCAGAGTTAGAATGGTACCACATTGTGAAGTTGAGTCTAAGCTCATGGATAGCATTACATTTTATGGTGATTGTTTTGTTGTGATTAATATATATCGTGTATGCTGAAAATTTCTCTTAGACGATTTGATGTTATAGTGAAATTTATTGATTTTCCTTGAGTGATTTTGACTTTTTAATGTGATATTTTCTTGAAGAATGTTTGTGTAATGACACAGTTCTATTATGATTGTTTGCATGTTCTTCATACTTGCATTGTACTATCATCATGATTTCGAAGTTCACCTCATTCGTTGTTTGTGTTTGACTCGCTTGGCCTTGCGTTTGTGAAATTGCAGTTGTTACAGGTTAATGAATGTTGAAGTTCAAGTTTGGGAGGAACCACGCTCTGTATGAAAATCTTAGAAGTACTAGTAAGTTTTTAGAATTAAATCAAGTAATTATACTTAAATCAAGCTTATTGAGATTACACTATTTTAATAGAAAAAATAAGTTTAAAGTGTTCCTTTCGATTTTTGAGAAACGTGATATCCTAAGTTAAAAATAAAAGTTTTTATTTTTTTGGAAACATATTTTTATTTATCTTCTTCAAAATTTATAGAAATATGATATAAATTTTGTATACATAGTTGAAATCCTTCTCCGTCTCTCCTCAAAAATAAAAATAAAAATAAAGAGTAAAAAAATAATTAGAACAAAAAAAGGTAAAAATAGAATAACATAAAAAAAGATAAAAAATCAAAAGTAAAATATTCATCTATACAAAGGCATACATAAGAAGGGAATGAAAAAGAGAGTATATATATATATATATATTATTTTTGGGGTTTAGGGTGTCACATTGCATATAGTGTTGGACTGGTCAATAGGTATATAAAGTAGTCTAGAACACTTCACTACATGGCAGCAAAAAGGATTTTGAGACACATTAAAGAAACCAATGAACTTGGATTGTTATATCCCAAAAATTCGAATGGAAATGAAGCTGAACTGGCTGACTTCATTGATGTTGACTGGTGTGGAGATAAAGATGAAAGGAAGAGCACCACGGGCTATGTATTCAGGATGAATTAGTCACCAATCTCATGGTGTTCAAGGAAACTAAGTGTAGTAGTATTGTCCACTTGTGAAGCTGAATATGTGGCTGCATCAATGGGTGTTTGACAAGCTCTGCGGCTGGCAGAATTGATGATGGAACTAGCGGTGAGAAGCAATGCATCAGTGAGGATGAAAATACACAATAAATCAACAATAGATCTTGCAAAACATCCAAGTGTTCATGGAATAAGCAAGTACATAGAAAGAAGGTTCCATGTCTTAAGAGATCAGGTGGTCAGAAGTAAGATAAAGTTGGAACATTACAATACCAACGATCAAAAGTGTGACATTCTAACCAAAGGCTTAAAGAAGGTGAAGTTCCAAGAGATAAGGAACAAGTTTGAATTAACATTATCTTAATCATTTTGAATTAAGAAGAGTGTTAAATGTGGTAACTCATAAATGATTAACTAATGATTGTAAGTCAGTTAGGATGGTTAAAATAATATTGAGGAAGTTAGTTAGTGAGTTATAAGTGTTACTATTTAATAATATGAGGACCAAAAAACTAATTTTAGAAAGAGAGGGATTAAAACAAATAAAGGAACTAAAAATATTTTTAAAGTTAATAATAATAATATAATAATGAGTAAAAACTAGATTGTAAAAATAAATCAAAAATTGGGGCCCAAACCCACATATAGATATAAACTACCAATCAAAGTAGTGTCGTGAGTGAACTTATGTAGTGAAGGCGTCAGCTCTTCAGGCAAGCTAATCAACTTTCTTACTTGTGTTCATCACTGTCAATCCTCGCATGGCGATGGACTCATCTAGCCAAACGAGAACTCAAATTTTCATATTTAATTTGGAGATTCATGCATCGTCGATTGATGAAGTGGGCGTTTTACCAGACACGACTTTATGAACCTTGCAACATTAAAGCAAATTTTTACTATATGAGAAGAGGGGTCTGACATATTTGGAGGCCAATTAGAAAAATTATTACATCTAAAGAACCCAAATTTGACTATTCAAACTTAGAACACAAGATTTAGAGCTTCTATTCTTGATCTTTCATATGTAATGTAATAGCACAACTCTTACGGTTGCTGGTCTTGTCGATCACGATATTCTCGCTCTCTCCACTGAGTAGAAATTACAAGTTTTTGTGTTCCGTGGGAATTGGACCCGATACCTAGGCAATAAATACCACCATCCATTCATTCTCAATATCAATTGTATTAACTTACATGCTAAAAAATACTCCAATTACACTCACATTTTGAAGAACTGCATGTCAAACTCAACACTTTAATGGCCAATACTTGCAAAAGTGGAGTTTGTGCTCCATAATTCTTCCACCACTCAGCTTCAATAAAAAAAAAATTGTTTTCATTATTTTTATAGACAAGTTGTTGTGTGCTAAAATTATTATTATGTGTTAAAATTATGTTGTTGAATGAGCCGTGATGAGTTAGACCTAATGGGTGCTCTATTAGCCTAATTGTGACACCCTAAACTCCAAAATAATATACATTAATTTATACAAGAAGTTTTATTATTTTATTTTTTTTAAATAAAACTTTTATAACAAATTTAGGATATCACATTTCTCAAAATTCAAAATAAGCAATTTAAACTTTTCCTCTTATAAAACAATAGGGTTTTCATAAAAGAGTTGTTTTTTATTAAATAAATAAAATACAACTTATCACTCTCATTCCCAATAACATCTATTAGAGAGGGTTTCTCCCAAACTTGAACTTCAAGACTCATTAATCTGTAATAACTGGGATTTTGCAAAAGCCGGGCCAAGTCAGTCAAACACAAACAACGAAAGAGGTGAGTTTTGAAATCATGTTAATAGTATAATGTATGTAAGAAGAATACGCAAATAATCATCATAGACCGTATCATAATCACATTACGATATATCAAAATATTTAAGTAAATAGTAGCATATTATAACATCAAAGTTACCCAAGTAAAATTGTCATCTGATTATAATATGCATCAAATCATCTAAGGAAATGCAATGCTATGCATGAGTTAGACTCTACTTCACAATATGGTACCATTCTAACTCTGAAGTACTTGGTTAGGAGGCTTGATACTATGCCACCATCCCGGTGGACGGACAATTCAAATTGGCCCTGTCCTCATAGATCTCCTCAACTCAACCCGAGACACCTATACACGACAGTCGAGGTAAACGTGTGTTGCGGGGTAGCTCCCAACATTTGGGGTGCTACCTCCAAGTCACCTAGGAATTATCCATCCGAATACCTCTAAGGTCTAACAATCTTGCCTTAAGACTCGACAACAGACCGCCACGATCAGGCTCATTCAGTTGTACTTCCCTAGAATCACTAGGCTTGTCAGACCCTACCTATATGATGACAAAATAATCTACACTTCACAAATTCTCAATATTTATTTTCTCCACTTGTTGGCATACGATACTCCATTAAAACCGTCATCTCAAACACAAATTGAAATAACCATTGTTTTATCAACTATGGGGTTAATTCAATATTCTCATCATAGATTATGACATCACTATCATTAATCATACATCATCATCATCACATAAACTCGTCACAGATTTATAGCATCACTATCATCAATCGAACATCATCACATAAACTTATCACAAATTTAAAATATCACAATTATTAATCATACATCATCATCATCACATTAAATTATCACAACACATTCATCTTTTGTTATCACATCACATAAACTCATCTAATCACACATATAAATAAATTTAATCTGAAACCCAATATCACAATATTATCAATATCACACATTTAAAGAAATTAAATCAATCAACACCTTACAAATATTTCTATTATATATTTTAATCTCAAAATTTCTATATTTGCACATTAATTAATTTATCCCTGAAAGGGCTATTGTCGTACGTAGCAAGCTCCGAATAAATCGTTCGGAAATACGGTTTTCCCATTCCACTCACAATATATTATACTAATGAATTCAGACGCTCTCTCATCACTTACCTTATTTCGACGCTTTCACACACAAATACAATTCCACGAGCAAACATTCTTTGTTTTTTGACTCTTTGTCCTTCAATCTATCTAACTCGACAGTTTATGGGTAAACGTCAAAATAAATTATGAGGAGATTCTCTAAAAACTATATTCAAAATTCGGTCAAGGAAAATTACCATAAATCAGAAAGAAAAAAAAAATCAATGGATGATATAGCCACTTTTCACACGGTCGTTTTGGCGTTGGTTTCACTATAATCGGACTTACGGGGAAGAAGAACGGTGCAAAATAACGAATTCTACAAAGAGAGAAGTGAGATATTTTAGAAAGAAATCGGGGTTGTTAAAAATCTGGAAAAAGTTGTGTTTAATTGACTAGTTAAATGAATGAAATAACATACTCAATTTTGAGCGAAAATGGAGAAAGTTTTATGGAATAATTATCGATCACCGGTATCAAACAATAGACATGTTAATGTGTTTTCTCTTGCTTATGCGATTGCTGAAGCTCCCTTTCTTATTTTTTCATTTTTATTTTTTCAACAAAATTAGAGTTAACATACATGGGTCAAACCCATTGTTCCCCTTATTTATTTTATGTAAAGAAAATTAATTGTTAGTTAATCTCATTTTTAATACTCTTCCATACATCAATTAATTTTCAAAATATTACTAATATTTCATAACTAATATATGATGAATTAGAGTAATTAAAATAATTAACCTTTTAAAAAAAATACATATTATTAACAACCCAAACTCTCCTATTCAAATTAGTCACTATAATTATACTTATTTTTCAAAATACTCACGTTATAATAATACTATCATTAGAGAATAGTCAAAATTATAAAATAAATAAATATAACAACAGTATTTTATGTTAATTATTAAATCATATTATATATATATATATATATATATAATTCTAATTATAAAATTGTATAACAACAAAATATATGGCTCATCCTTCTCTCTCAAGTGAATCGTAAAAGATACGCAATTATTGATATAATATTACAAAACATATGCTATAATTTATATCTATCGTATATTTGAAGTAATTCATCACCAAATTCTCAACATTTTTTGTGTCATGAAATTCTTTATTTCCTTACAATTAACTTTTTCCAATATCTATCATGAAAGGGTATAAAAGAACTAAAATGTATTGAAAAGTTAATAATAGTTTTTTATTTTAGAATCTTTATTGAGTGATCTAAAAGGATACACACGAAACATGACTTTACCTCAAAGAAGTATAAATTGACTTAATATTTCTAAAGCTTTTCTTCCATATCAATAAGTGTTATAAAATTAAGTATAAATCAATTTTCTTTGTTGCATAAAAAGAGAAAAAATATGACAAAATTTTTCATGTTTTTTTTCGTGCTATGGTCTATTTTCCTTGCTTTTGTTGTAAGTGACGTAAATGCGAGTAAGTTTTGTTTCCCTAACTCTTTTCAAGAAAAC
Organism: Cicer arietinum; assembly: GCF_000331145.2. Taxonomy (NCBI): domain Eukaryota; kingdom Viridiplantae; phylum Streptophyta; class Magnoliopsida; order Fabales; family Fabaceae; genus Cicer; species Cicer arietinum. The sequence goes on from NC_021164.2 coordinate 1,132,849, forward strand.
ATTATTTGTCTTATATTTTATTTATTTTATCTTCTTTTACTAATCCTCGTATTTGTTTTTAGTCACAGAAGTGGAGTGTGAAAACAATCATGACTGTATTTCTTTATATCCACAATTGCTTATGCGTTGTCTTAATGGTAAATGTGTCATGATGGTATATCGAGAAGGTGTCTCCATGAAAGTTGAGAATTAATACTACGTTAATAACTTATGTCAAAGCTTATAAATTTATTAGAAATCTTAATATTGTAACTCTTATATTATAAGTTTAAGTGAACTATATTTTGTTTTTCATAATGAGAATGATTTGACTATTAGCTTCATTTATCGGTCTTAATTTGATTAGAATATATCTTTCATTTAATTTATCAAAGGTATCTTTAGCTTATTTTTGAAAATTATCATTTAGTTTATTGAGAGTAACATCTTTCTCATTTGTTGACAGAATCTTTCTATCATTTAAACTTTCACAAATTTTATTTCATCCATATGACACGTTCTTCTTGCAAACATGAAAATATGAATATTTAAAAAAAAAATAAAAATAAAGTTTTTCTAATTAAATACAAAAGATTTTTTTTTAGAAGACAGAATAAATACCACCATAATTAATTTATATGACTGCGAGATATTGGGTTTGGATCCATAACATGACATTCAATCTCACTGACGGAGCTTGTGGGGGACATACAATAACTTTTTTTTTTTTTTATAATAAACATAACTTATAAAATAATTACAAAAAATACTAATTAAAAAGATATACTACATCTTTTAACTTCAATTTTAATGGCAACTATTTTGAGTTTTGTCTAAAGATGTAAAAATAAAACCAATGATATGATAAACTCAAATAAAAAATCAAAATCAATTAAAATGATTTTTTTTTTGTTTGAGTTTTATTTGAATCGAATCAAATAAAATCAATCTCTGTTATTTTAAATATAATTTCACTTCATTTAAAATTGATCACCGATATCTGAATAAAATCATTAGACTATATTAATAGTGCTATCTTAAATATATTTTATATTTAAGAATTTTTTTTAATCATTTACATCTTATTTCTCTCATGGTAATTTAAAAAGTGTTTACGTAATTATTTTAACAGTATAAAAAATCTAGTATTTTATAAAAGAAAATTTTATATTTTTAAAATAAGTATTTTAATTTTTATTAATTTAAAATCAACATAAACTAATTTTATTCATTAGTTTGATTTTTATTTTATAATTTTTTTTTTAAATTCAACCAAACTAATTTTCTTTTTGATTTAGATTTTTTCCTCTCCAAAGATACGTACCAAATCAATATGTTATACTCATAACTTCGTCTCTTTTAAATATATACAACTTTTCATTACAATTCATCCGACAAAAAAATTGTGTGTTTATATTGCAAATTTACAACATAAAATTTTAATATACAATAAATTACTATATTTAATTTATCAATTAAAATTTTAAAAATCGAACAGTATTTGTTCGATCTGTTACTATCCAATCTAATACCTATTAGAATTTAAGCATGAATCACAACTAAAATATTATTCTTATATTAAAAACTTATTTATTAAAAGATCACAACCTCATATGACATGGTTTTAATTTGATTATTAGCTTCATTTATCGGTCTTAATTTGATTAGAATATATCTTTCTTTTATATCAAAGGTATCTTTAGCTTATTTTTGAAAAATATCATTTATTGTTTCTCAATCATATTAAAAGTGACGTCTTTTTCATTTATTGAAAAAATCCTTCTATCATTTAAACTTTCAGAAATTTTAATCCATCCATGTGACACGATCTTCTTGCAAACATGAAAATATGAATATTTACAACAAAAAAAGATAATGTTTTTCTAATTAAATACAAAAGGTTTTTGTTAGAAGAGAGAATAAATAATATCATAATTAATTTATATGACTGCGAGATATTGGGTTTGGATCCATAACATGACATTCAATCTCACTAACGGAGCCTGTGGGGGACATACAATAATTTTTTTTATTTATTTTATAATAAACATAACTTATAAAATAATTACAAAAAATACTAATTAAAAAGATATATATACAACATCTTTTAACTTCAATTTTAATGGCAACTATTTTGAGCTTTTTCTAGAGATATAAAAATCAAACCAATGATATGATAAACTCAAATAAAAAATCAAAATCAATTGAATTGATGTTTTTTTTTGTTTGAGTTTTATTTGAATCGAATAAAATAAACTGAGTCTCTATTATTTTAAATATAATTTCACTTTATTTAAAATTGATCACTAATATCTGAATAAAAGCATTAGACTATATTAATAGTGTTATCTTAAATATATTTTGTATTTAAGATTTTTTTTTAATCATTTACATATTATTTATCTCATGGTAATTTAAAAAGTGTTTACGTAATTACTTTAATAGTATAAAAAATCAAATATGTTATAAAAGAAAATTTTATATTTTTAAAATTAGTATCTTAATTTTTATTAATTTCAAATCAATATAAACTAATTTACATTAGTTCGAGTTTATAATTTTATATTTTTTTTTTAAATTCAACCAAACTAACTTTCTTGGTGATTTAGATTATTTTTCCTCTCCAAAGATATGTACCAACTCAATATCAATATGTTATACGGATTTTCGCTGGTATATAATCGCCCAATGCCTACGGATTTTCGCTGTGGCTACAGGGTATAGTGACAGAATTTTTTTCGTTGCGGTAAACATTTGATTTTACCTACGGATATTTCATTGTTGGTATATACTTTAGCCATAATTTATACAACTTATACCTACGGTTTTGATTCTGTTGCTATACATTTAAGTGACAACTTTTTTCTGTTGGTATAGGTTTTAAGAGTAATTAATTCATTATAAATATTAATTTTTTGTTATCAACAAAAATTATATAATAATTTAAAATTTATTTTATAAAATTAACCAAATATAAATATACAATGAAATATATATATCTAAGACTCAAAATAAAATAAAAGGTGTTCATTGTATATATTAAAAATTAATATAAAAGTCTTACAACGATAAAACAAAACCCTTAACCTCAAAAAATAGACATTTAAAATAGACATCTTGTGTCATACATAACAATCTCAAAAAATATTAAGAAATAGAGTCCACTAAATTGCCAATATTCCATCTTCAACAACAAATTAGCTTTTAATCTTCACCTACAATCAATAAAATAACAAATGAATAAATACACGATTCCACATAAAAATATTACTAATAAAATAGAGAAAATGTTAATGATTTTAATTAAAATTAACTAATACTATCTAATTACCATTTTCATTATTTTCGTTGTTGTTTGGACTAAGTGAATTCAAATGGTTTTGAGCACTAGTAGCATCAGGAACCTATCACAAAAAATAGAAAATATTACTTATGAAAAATACGATTATGGAACTTATGAAGTTAGTTGGATAAGATTAATAACTTATGATATACCTGTCTTGCAGCTTGTATTATATCATTAACATCTGCTCCAGAAAATCGATTTTGAATTAAAGTCATCACATTTGCTAACAAGTTTTCCATATTCTTAACTCTTTCGCGCAACTCTTCATTTTCAGATGCACAAACCTTCGATTTTTTAGAATGAGGAATCTTGCCCATACATCGCACACGTCCGTTTTTATCAGGTCCTTGTACTTGATAAAATATGTCATCCTTCCAAGACATAGAACCTTGTGTGTCTTGGGTTGATTGAGAAGTTCCAGCCTCATTATTATGTTTTTTTAGTTCTTCCTAAAAAATAAAATAAAAATTATTAATGATTGAAAATACCAAATTGAAATTGACATTCAAAGCATGTAGTACTACAATAAGATCCAATTAAAAAACTTCAACATTGCATATAGGCTAACAAATACAAAATCTCCTAAATGGTCAAGTAAAAATCCAATACAATCATCATACATTTGAAAATAAAATTCAGCACTTTGTCAAACTTAATTTATACACATTTTATATATTGGTACCGTTTAATTATTATCAAAACTTACAATCAATCTTGCAGCCTTTCCATTGACAATTGCTCCATCTTTACGAGTGCGGGTATCAATGTAAATCTCTTTACGTCCAGGCAACACTCCTTTGCCCTTTTTATCTACAACCAAATAAATAAGTTAAATGCATTTCATTTTTAATTTAAATTAAAGCCATAAAAATAGAAATAGAAATAAACCTTCTCATCAATAAACTTTGGGAGACTTTTTGAACCCATACAATGAACATCTTCAAATTTAGCACGATTTTGCCTATTAATTTTACTTATTTTCTGCAATTGAAATAAAATATTAGTCTTAATAATAAACTCTTTAATATATTACTCATAATATATACGACTTACTTGTCCTTCATCAGAAAACCAATGATGAACCAAACCACGATATTGATTTGGGTCAACCCTATCATCTGGTACAAGAGATGCAACTTCTTCTTCTGTTTTAGTAGGGTCATATGCCATTGACTTTAGATCACCCTTCCATTGCCTCCATTTCTCATTCAGCTCAGATTTTAACATTTCTCTTGTTAAGTCATTTATTGGAGGAACAAACTCAAATTTACTCTACACAATAAGAGATGTTAAAGAAACATGTTATATTAGTTAAATGTATTCTTACAGTTATCAACATGTTATGATGTAGTTTGAGTGTGCTAAACATCTATATTCTTAAACTATAAGTATGATTATAAATTGTTAATCCATCAAATATTCCTAACATCATCATTGTACATCAAACATGTTAGAGCACAAAAACTAAAAAACATGTTAATTGTACATCTCAATTGACTTCTTAAAAAAATGTTATATTAGTTAAATGAATAATCATAATACCTCTATTAATTTCAACATTTCTTCTTTGTAATCATTTGGCATAACTTTCCATGACTTGTAGTTGATAGGAGCATATTGATACCTTCTAGCTACGCTACCAATGAAACGAGTTAGAGTTGTCCCTTCCTCACCAATGGGTCGACCATATTTGTCCAAATTAACGATTATTAAATCACCATCTTCCATTTCCCATACATCTAACATTTTTGTAGGACCTCTAGCCCGTTTAGGCTCTACTTCTACAAACAAAACAAAAGGACAATAACATTATGTGTGCATATAAGTCATAATAAAAATAATATAAATAAAACTTCAAAACAAAGAATATATAATTAATACCTTTTTCAATTTGTTCTTCTTCAACTTCTATATCAGAGGGAATTGAGTGAGATTCTACAGACTCACGTATGACACCTTCTGCATGACAAGGACTAGAACGAGTTTCTGCAACATTACTTCCTTCTACATTGGTTGAGTTTGTATTATTTGAAGTAGACTGAATTCCTTCATTATCACTTGCTCGATGTCGAATATTTAACTTTCTTCTTCGAGCCATTGCTTCTCTAACACAAAATTATAAATGAGTAACTTGGACAAAAGTCAAAAAACATAGACAAATCTAAAAGTATAAGAAAAACATAGACAAATCTAAAAGTATAAGAAAAACATAGACAAATCTAAAAGTATAAGAAAAACATAGACAAATCTAAAAGTATAAGAAAAACATAGACAAATCTAAAAGTATAAGAAAAACATAGACAAATCTAAAAGTATAAGAAAAACATAGACAAATCTAAAAGTATAAGAAAAACATAGACAAATCTAAAAGTATAATAAAAACATAATGTATAAAATCATGCACAATTAGAACACACTTCATTCGTCTTCCTCATCATCTTCATTATCTTCATCATCATCCATATTATCAACATCAACAACTTCAAAAAAATCATTATCGTCTTCAACTTGAAGCCTAACCAAATCATTAACATTTTGAGTAGCTTCACTTGTATCGCCCATTAGTTGCCCATGAATTTCTTCAATTTCATTAGATTCCTCATCACCCATATCATAGATATCTCTAACTTTTGCATTGAGAACAACAAGCCAATCCTTGTTTCTCTCATCATATATATAAAACACCTTTTTAGCTTGTGATGCAAACACAAATGGGTCATCACAAATATTTTTCCCAGTATGTTTTAAAAATTTGAAATTGACAAGCGTCATACCAAACTTATCTTTCTTGATACCTTTATTAATATCAACCCAATCACATTTAAATAACACAAACTTGTACTTTCCAGAATAATCCAACAGCAGTATATCAGTTATTGCCCCATAGTAATTAATTTCATCTGTTGAGGTCTTTGTCTTTACAACAACTCCACTATTTTGTGTTTTCAAAAATCTCTCTCTCTTCTTTGTGTGGAATCTAAAACCATTAATCGCATAACCTGTGTATCTTCTTACTACCTCAGATGGTCCACGGGATAACCATCTAAGTTCATGAGTAACTTCTGAGCTCTTTTGTTCATCCATACGCTGGATCTAAAATATTTCATGAAATATAGTAAGTTTATATATAAAAACAATCAGTAAAATTTAAATAATTAAATTATTATATGCTCACCCTGAGTTTAAACCACTCAATAAATTTTTGACCATGTTGCTTGTCAATTTCAAGTTGTGTCAATCGTCGTGGTCGACACTGTCTCTTAAGATGTAAAATGTGTTCTCTAAAAGTAACAGTAATAGAGTTAAAATAAAATGTAATAAAAATTTCAATTGTATAAAATTGAAATATGATATGTGACTTACTCTATAAATGGAGCAACTGCATCACAATTAGAAAGCACATATCTATGTGCCTGTGCTAACTCTTTCTTGTCAAGTTTAGTTCTACTCACTTTCTTCCTCTTCCCTAATCGTAACTTTTGTTGTTTCTTTATCCCTAATGGCCTTCCAGAGACTTCATCGTCATTTCTGTTAGGTCTATTGAACCTAGTTTCTACCCCAGATAGATATTGCGAACAAAACGTCAAACATTCATTGGCCAAAAATCCCTCTGCAATTGATCCTTCTGGATGGGCTCTATTACGTACAAAGGACTTAAGAGTAAGAAGAAACCTGAAAGTGAAGAAAATTTAAAATATTTATGTTCTCAACATCCAAAAAAACTTGTTTAACACTTTTAATTAAACCAATTTTTATAAACATACATACCTCTCAAGCGGATACATCCATCGATATTGTACCGGTCCAGCAACTTGGGCTTCGTGTGCCAAATGAATTACCAAATGCATCATAACAGTAAAAAATGAAGGAGGAAAAATTGTTTCCAACTGACAAAGTGTGATAACTATTTGAGACTCCAATTGTGATAGAAATTCCACATTAAGTACCTTAGAACAAATTTGCTTGAAGAAATTGCAAAGATCAACTAACACTGAAGTGACTTTATCTGGCAATGAACCCCGTAATGCTACTGGAAGAAGCTCTTGCATCAAAACATGACAATCATAACTTTTTAATCCAAACATCTTGTGTTGCTTGACATGCACACAACGTGGGATGTTTGATGAACATTCATCTGGAGTTTTTACATTCTTGAGAATGCTTAGGAAAGATTCCTTTTCTTTGTTAGTCATTTGATAGCATGCTCTAGGCAAACGCGTTGTAGTTATATTAGGACTTGGTTGAGGATGGAGCATACTTCTTATGCCCATATCTACAAGATCAGCTCGTGCCTTATAATTATCTTTGGATTTTCCCTCTTGGTTTAACAATGTACCAATAATGTTGTCACATACGTTCTTTTCAATGTGCATCACATCAAGATTATGACGCAATACATTATATTGCCAATAAGGCAATGTGAAGAAAATGCTCTTCTTTTTCCAAGGTTGTGCTCCATTTGCTAGACCTTTTTCTCTACATTCATCTATTTGTCTTAAAATATCAGTCCCATCAAGTCTTTTAGGAGGGATCCTTAGCTCTCGTGTTCCATCAAAATCCCTACTATTCAATCTCCACTTATGTTTGGGAGATAACCAACGACGATGACCCATGTAGCAAAATTTTTTGCCATGACGTAACCACTGCGAGGTAGTTTCAATACCACAACATGGACATGCATATTGACCTTTAGTACTCCATCCAGACAAGTTAGCATATGCTGGAAAGTCATTAATTCTATTATTTTTTTTTTACTCCATTAAATTTTTGTTTGGGCTTCATTTAAAAAATTTTGATTTTAGCTTAATTGAAATTTTTTTGCCCCCATTTAAAAAATTAAGATTTTGGCTCCATTGAAATTTGGTGTATTAAAAAAATAGGATTTTGCCTCAAATAAATTATTTTTGCTTACATTGAACAAATATTTATACAAAATTATTATTACAAATAATTAAGATTTTGGCTGAGTTAAAAAATATTAATTTTAAAATTTTGATGTCTAAAGCCACAAATTTAATTGTGTAACTATAACAATTAGCGACAAATTTATGTTACCGAAGGTATAAGACACTTATACCAACAATAATAATTTATCTGTGGGTATAGTTTATCTATACCTACAGTTTTTAATTTTGTTACTATAAGCTACTGTAGGTATATGTCTATTTTCTTGTAGTGATCCGACAAAAAAATGTGTGTTTATGTTGCAAATTTACATCATAAAATTTAAATTTACAGTAAAATATTATATTTAATTTATCCATTAAAATTTTAAAAATTTAACAGTATTTTCTAAAATTATGTCACTGTCCAATCTATAACCTATTAGGACTTAAGCACGAATCATAACTAAAATATTAGTTAATTATATTAAAAACTTATTTTTAAAATATCACAACCTCATATCACATGGTTGTGATGCGCATAACTTATTACCACTAACCTAATCATAACTTGATAAATATATTAACCTAATCATAACTTCATAAGTATATTAAATGCTAATCAACCGTATAAATATAATGAAACTATACAACTCAAAAATATTCATCACACTTTGACTTATCGATGTTAGAAGTGACTTTCCCTTCATTGGTGCAACATGCTTCTTGTTTGTCTTGAAAAATAATTCTCTCATAGAAAGTTTCTACTAAATGTTTCTTATTGTACATCATCTATACAAAATTCATAGGCTCAAAATTAATGGATCTCTACTTGATATCTTCTCAAAAGGTCACGCGTAGTAATAAGATAAAGAGAAAAAACAACATAGAAATTCAACAACATATTATTTGCTTTTTTTATTTTTGAGTTTCGGAAAACTGTCTAAAAATCACAATTTATGCTATTGAAGATATTACCGAGTTTAGTCGCAGATTAGGCCGCTCTCTTTAAGGTATTTTGCGGCACTGCCCAAATTAGGCAAGACGTAATATCAACCACGAAGTTCCCAGGATAAAACATTGTATCAGAATTCTATTGTACCGTAGAAAATCGTTCTAGATCACACCCTCAATATATTGGTTAAAGTCACTCTCAATATGACGATTAAAGTCACTAGTTATATATGGTACTATGACTATGTTGAGAAAAATCAGAGATAATTAGCGAGAACTATCTCAATAATGCGAAATATTTTTTTTCCCACTTGTGGAGATAAATGCCCAAACAGAAAATACAATTCCACATAGCAAAAATAATTGGCAGAAAATTAAATATGAGACAAACACAATTTTAACCACGGGATCTAGTCTAGTAAAAACTTCTACTATAATAATTAATGGGTACACCAGAGTCTTCCTAATAACAATACGGAACATCAATCAACAATAACAACCTTATAACAACCTTCAACTAAAGTGGGTATGCCAAAGTAACTCTCAGAGAAGGTAAAACTACTCAGTATATTAAAATAACAAACTCAGTGGTAGAAATAATATACTAAATTTGTAGATCAAACGGAGCAAGTTTGCTACATACCTGTTACCACCACTGGAACCAAACCCTTATTTTTCTTCTTTGGCAGCCGTTCTCTTTCATTCTTGTTCTTAGAGATTACTAAATCCCTTTTATTTCCTTCACGTGGGTCAAGTCCATTAAAAACTTTCTTTTCTTTTTATTTCAATAATAATAATATTAATACTAATAATAATAATATTAATAAAATTGGTGGGTTCCACTTGGGGAGTGAGCCCACCCAACAAATCTCCCCCTCACGACTCAAGTGGGAAGGTACTGCTCAACTATGCCAGCTTTCTTTCTACAACATATCATCTTCGACACATGCAAGGTCTTTGTCATCATATTTGAACCATTCTCATCAGTATGAATCTTCTGAATTAAAAATGACTTCATTTCTAGTGCATCTCGTATCCAATGATATCACACTTCAATATGTTTGACTTTGCATGAAAAGTAGGGTTCTTGCTGAGATGGATCACACTCTGGCTGTCACAGAATAACACAAACTTGTCTTGCTTGATACCTAACTCATGTAGGAATTTCTTCATCCACAACAGTTCTTTGGAAGCTTCAGTTGCTGCAATGTACTCAACTTCAATAGTAGATAAAGCAACTTTTGTAGTCTTGATTGCCAAGACACATCCCCCTACAAATGTCATCATATAACCAGAAGTAGATTTTTTAGAATCAAGATTACCTGCCATATCTGCATATGTGTAGCCATTTAACACAAGTTCACGACCTCCATAGCATAAACACACTTTGGAAGTGCCTCTGAGGTATGTAAGAATCCACTTCACTGCTTGCCAATGATCTTTACCAGGATTAGACAGAAACCGAGTAACAACTCCAACTGCATGAGCAATATCTGGCCTTGTGAATATCATAACATACATCAAACTACCAACTGGTGATGCATAAGGAACTTTCTTCATCTCTTCTTTTTCTTTCTCACTTGTAGGACATTTATTGGAATTCAATTTAAAATAAGTAGCAAGTGGAGTACTAACAGGTTTGCAATTGCTCATGTTAAGCCTCTCTAACACCTTCTCGATATAATTGTGTTGAGACTACCATAATTTATTATTCTTTATGTCACGAGTGATTCTCTTGCCCATAATTGGCTTTGCAGGACCAAAGTCTTTCATTGTAAAAGATTTGTTAAAATCTTTCTTTAAAGATTGAATCTTCTTAGTGTCATGACCAACAATCAACATGTCATCCACATATAATAAGAGAATAATATAATCACCATCATAGAATTTCTTGATAAACACATAATGGTCAGAAGTAGTTTTACCATATCATAAATCAAAAGAACTACGACACAAAAAAACTTCTCTAAAAGACTATGGTCCACAAGCCGCTGCAAAAGACTACAACGTGAAAAAAAAAACCACTTTAAAGGAATAATGGTATTAGGATCTCTCAAAAATTGACGAAACAACGACATTGTTGAGACAAACTCCATATTTAAAGTTTTGATGAAAATAAACAAATGTTAATTAAGAAAGTTAATTATGATTCTAAAATGTTATGTTAATTTAACTTGTGCTTTTGAGTGAATTTAAGAACAGAATCAAGCAAAGCAGAAAAGACAGCAATAAGAAGATTCTGCATAAAAATAGAGAATGATCTCTAGTTTCAAGAATGTTCATCACAACATATTGACCAATCATTCTCCACCTCTTTAACAAAGATTCTGCCTCGAAATTTCATTCAAATAGAATCAGTACATGGCAAGGAACAAGTAGGATTCATCCCAGATCAAAAAGGTCATCTGATCACTAAAATAAAAGGACTCAAATAAACAGCCAAAAATAAGAACAATTTGTAACTCGAAAACCAAACTGTCAAGAAATTTTGATCAACCTTGGTATATGATAAGACATTACAAAGGACATCCAGAATGATCAAAACAGGAACTCCAGATTGATCATCAAATCTCCAGAAAGATCGAATTGACATATCCAGATTGATAATCAATCTTCATTTTCTGCATAACTTCAGCATCAGTGTCGTCTCTTCTGCAATGGCTTATAATTCTTCTCCAAACTCAAATGGCTACATTCAAGACTCAAGATCGAAACTGTACCATTCAAGATCAAGGAAGAAACTTCAAAGGCTTTTTAACTAGAAGAAAAACTGATTTAAAGCTTTAACAGAAAAGTCAAAAAGCAATTTTTAAATCAATGGCTGGATTATTTTTATTCTGAAATATTGGTTTCAGTCAAAAATACAGAGCACTACCAACAACTATTTTTGACCCTCATTAAATGCTTCTAAAGCCTATAAATAGAAGGTCAATATCCAGGAGCAAGGCAAGAAATTCAAGTGTTGTAAAATCTCAAACATCAATCACACACACATACTTGAAGTTCTCAAAATTCGCAAAGAAGAAGCAGTTCTAAAAGTCTCAAATCAGATTACTTGATCATTAATGATTTCTTTTTAAAGAATCAAATCTCAAACAAGAGTTGAGATATCTTAGATTCTATCAAAATCAATCTTATTGTAAAAACTCAAACTATAAGAGTTTCTTTATAGTTTGTTTAGATTGCATTGAATCCTATCAAAGTTAGATAGGTGTTGTTATTGCTTTCTGGGTGGAAAGTAATAGAGATTAAAACAGATCAAGGTTGATCTAAGACTAGGTGATGTAAAATCAAGAAGGTTCGTTGTTTTAAACACTTAGTGGAAAATCTCACAGTGTGAGGACTGGATGTAACCCAAGTTGGGTGAACCAGGATATTTCTTTGTGTGGTATTCTCTATCCTATCTCTTTATTTGAACTAAGATAAAATACAAACTGATTTTCTGTTTTAAGCTAATCAAGGAACGTTCTCTGTTTTATAATAAAATCAAGAACGTTCTTTGTTTCTCTATTTTCCTAACCAAGATCAATCTTGAGTTATTTTCTTAAGTTTTAAACAGAATTTTTAAAAGGAAGATTTACAATTCAAACCCCCCTTCCTTGTAAATCGACATTGCTACTTCAATTGGCATCAGAGCTCGGTCTCTAGAAAGTTCTAAAAACACCTAATAAGTGCTATAGATAAGATCTAGAAGAATGTCGAAAGCAAAATACATTGTTGAAGGAGGATCCTCAAACAGACCACCATTTTTTGATGGATCAGATTACTATTTTTGAAAAACAAAATGTAGCTGTGTCTAAAGTCTCAAGACACAAGAATGTTGCGCATCATTACAGATGGAGACTTCACACCAAGGGTTGATCAAGATGACTCAAACTCTGCCATAAAGAAAGAAACAGACTGGACAACTGATGATAAAGCTAAGGTACTTTTAAATTCTAAAGCTCAATTATTCCTATCATGTGCTTTAAGCAGGGAAGAAAGTGAAAGGGTAGATGAGTGCACAACTACAAAAGAAGTTTGGGATACACTACAAACCCTACAAACCCATCATGAAGGAACAAGCCATGTCAAAGAAACAAGAATAGACATTGGCATAAGGAAATTCAAATTGTTCGAATGCAAGAAGGAGAAACTATTGATGAAATGTACTCAAGATTTACTACAATAGTAAACGAAATGTGTTCCCTTGGCAAAGCTTACACAGTACAAGAAAGAGTAAGAAAGATCATGAGGTGTCTTCCAATTATATGGAGACCAATGGTAACAGCCATAAGTCAAGCCAAGAATCTTGAATCACTGTCTCGAGAAGAATTAATTGGAACATTAAGAGCACATGAAGTATTGTTACAAGAAGACAAACCGATCAAGAAAGGAAAGACCAGAAGAATACAGAGAATGATGAGAAGAAGAGATCAAATCAAAAAGGGATTTCAAAACAAAAATCTCAAAACAGAGGTTGACAAAAGTCAAGTCACATGTTTTGGATGTAACAACAAATAGAACTCTTGAACTACTTCACATTGATATATTTGGGCCAGTCAAAACAACAAGTCTAAGAGGAATGAAATATGGTTTTGTTATTGTTGATGATTTTTCAAGATTTACGTGGGTACTATTTTTGAAACAAAAAGATGATGCTTTTGAAGCATTCAAAACATTCTGTAAAAAGGTTCATAATGAAAAAGAATCAAGTATCATTTCTGTAAGAAGTGATCATGGAGGAGAATTCATAAATGCTTCATTTAAAACTTTTTTTGATGAACTTGGCATTTCTGATAATCTCTCATGTGCAAGAAATCCACAACAAAATGGAGTTGTTGAACAAAAAAATAGAACACTACAAGAAATGGCAAGAACTATTTTAGAAGAATCAAATGTTGAAAGATATTTTTGGGCTGAAGCCATAAACACATCTTGCTATATTCTAAACCGTGTATCTATCAGAAAGATCATCAACAAAACCCCATATGAAATATGGAAAAATAGAAAACCAAACATCTCTTACTTTCACATCTTTGGGTGTTATTGTTACATTTTAAACAACAAATATCTCATTGTAAAATTTGATGCAAAATCTGATAAAGCAATCTTTCTTGGATACTTAACCGACTCTAAAGGTTATAGAGTGTTTAATTTAAGAACAAATGTTGTTGAAATAAGTATGCACATATTATTTGTTGAGTTTGATGACTTAGATATAAGTAAAAAGGATGAGGAAGAAAAAACTCCAATCGAAACACAGCAGCAAAACAGTTTGCAGAAAACAGAGATTGATAAACAATCTCCGTTTCATTCTCCACCAAAAAGATGGAAAACGATTGAAGATCATCCTCAAACCCAGATCATTGGAGACACAGCTGAAGGAATTAGAACCAGAAAATCATTCAAGAATGATGAAAACAACATGGCAATGATATCTCAGATCGAACCAAAATCAATCAAAGAAGCAATTATTGATCAATCTTGGGTAAATGCCATGAAGGAAGAACTACTGCAGTTTGAGAAAAATGAAGTCTAGACTCTGGTACCTGATCCATTAGATCAAACAATCATTGGTACACGATGGGTGTTCAAAAACAAACTAGATGAAGAAGGTAAGGTTATCAGAAACAAAACAAGATTGGTAGCTCAAGATTATAATCAACAGGAAGGTATAGATTATGATGAAACATTTGCTCCAGTTGCAAGGTTAGAAGCTATTCGAATACTTCTTGCATATGGTGGAAGATACGCATGCAGGCATATCTTGAGGCACAAGGAGATGATATATGGGAAGCGGAAGAAAACGGTCCTTATGTTCCAACAACAGTTATCAATAATAAAGAAGAAGTAAAGATAAAAGGCTCATGGACAGATGATGACAAAAGGAAAGTATTGTTTCATAAAAAGGCCAAAAACATGTTACAATCGGCAAAGTTCATTCCTAATTAAAATGATTTCCTAAGAGGAAAAATCGATACCACACTATTTAAGAAAACAGAAGGAAATGATTTACTCATCGTTCAAGTATATGTTGATGATACCATTTTTGGATCAACAAATGAAAAAATGTAAACTACAAGTTTTTGATGATGACAAAGATCAACCATTATGGTCAAAGCAACAACCTCAAAAAGAAGTTCAAATATCTTCATTAATAAAGCTTCAAATCCAAATATTAAATGTTAAAATGTAAAGGTATATGATGCAAACCTATACTTCAATTACATGAGAACAAGTCATATTTACATATGCATATAAAGTATTTTCAAAAGTCAAAATAGCATTAACAAAGTCTTAAAACTAATATTTTTGACAAAATACATAAGTGTATTTGAATACAGCATCCTATATTCGACAGCACCAAAAGAATCCCATTTAACAGCAGTAAAACGCATATTTAGATATCTTGTTGGAACCACTAATCTTGGTCTTTGGTATAGAAAGGGTTCACATTTTGATCTTATAACATACTGTGATGCTGATTATGCCGGAGATAAAATTGAAAGAAAAAGCACGAGTGGAGCA